>NW_027616853.1:0-179581 GCF_964187855.1 Myxine glutinosa | reverse complement strand
GTTTCGCACTTCTGTTGGCGCAGGAAACCACTTTTGCACTTGTATTAGTGTGGGAAAAACACTTTTTGCACTTGTGATAGTGTTGAAAAACCACTTTTCGCACTTGTGTTAGTGTTGAAAAACCACTTTTCGCACTTGTGTTGGTGCAGGAAACCACTTTTGCTCTTGTATTAGTGTGGAAAAACCACTTTTTGCACTTGTGTTAGTGTTGAAAAAACACTTTTCGCACTTGTGTTGGTGCAGGAAACCACTTTTGCACTTGTATTAGTGTGGAAAAAACACTTTTTGCACTTGTGATAGTGTTGAAAAACCACTTTTCGCACTTGTGTTAGTGTTGAAAAACCACTTTTCGCACTTGTGTTGGTGCAGGAAACCACTTTTGCATTTGTATTAGTGTGGAAAAACCACTTTTCGCACTTGTGTTAGTGTTGAAAAACCACTTTTCGCACTTGTGTTGGTGCAGGAAACCACTCTTGCACTTGTATTAGTGTGGAAAAACCACTTTTTGCACTTGTGTTAGTGTTGAAAAACCACTTTTCGCACTTGTGTTAGTGTTGAAAAACCACTTTTCGCGCTTGTGTTAGTGTTGAAAAACCACTTTTCGCACTTGTGTTGGTGCAGGAAACCACTTTTGCACTTGTATTAGTGTGGAAAAAACACTTTTTGCACTTGTGATAGTGTTGAAAAACCACTTTTCGCACTTGTGTTAGTGTTGAAAAACCACTTTTCGCACTTGTGTTGGTGCAGGAAACCACTTTTGCACTTGTATTAGTGTGGAAAAAACACTTTTCGCACTTGTGTTAGTGTTGAAAAACCACTTTTCGCACTTGTGTTAGTGTTGAAAAACCACCTTTCGCACTTGTGTTGGTGCAGGAAACCACTTTTGCACTTGTATTAGTGTGGAAAAAACACTTTTTGCACTTGTATTAGTGTGGAAAAACCACTTTTCGCACTTGTGTTGGTGCAGGAAACCACTTTTGCATTTGTATTAGTGTGGAAAAACCACTTTTCGTACTTGTGTTAGTGTTGAAAAACCACTTTTCGCACTTGTGTTGGTGCAGGAAACCACTCTTGCACTTGTATTAGTGTGGAAAAACCACTTTTTGCACTTGTGTTAGTGTTGAAAAACCACTTTTCGCACTTGTGTTAGTGTTGAAAAACCACTTTTTGCGCTTGTGTTAGTGTTGAAAAACCACTTTTCGCACTTGTGTTGGTGCAGGAAACCACTTTTGCACTTGTATTAGTGTGGAAAAAACACTTTTTGCACTTGTGATAGTGTTGAAAAACCACTTTTCGCACTTGTGTTAGTGTTGAAAAACCACTTTTCGCACTTGTGTTGGTGCAGGAAACCACTTTTGCACTTGTATTAGTGTGGAAAAAACACTTTTCGCACTTGTGTTAGTGTTGAAAAACCACTTTTCGCACTTGTGTTAGTGTTGAAAAACCACCTTTCGCACTTGTGTTGGTGCAGGAAACCACTTTTGCACTTGTATTAGTGTGGAAAAAACACTTTTTGCACTTGTATTAGTGTGGAAAAACCACTTTTTGCACTTGCGATAGTGTTGAAAAACCACTTTTCGCACTTGTGTTAGTGTTGAAAACCACTTTTCGCACTTGTGTTGGTGCAGGAAACCACTTTTGCACTTGTATTAGTGTGGAAAAACCACTTTTTGCACTTGTGTTAGTGTTGAAAAACCACTTTTCGCACTTGTGTTAGTGTTGAAAAAACACTTTTCGCACTTCTGTTGGTGTTGAAAAACCTGTTTTCGCACTTGTGCTGGTGCAGGAAACCACTTTTGCACTTGTATTAGTGTGGAAAAAACACTTTTTGCACTTGTGATAGTGTTGAAAAACCACTTTTCGCACTTGTGTTAGTGTTGAAAAACCACTTTTCGCACTTGTGTTGGTGCAGGAAACCACTTTTGCATTTGTATTAGTGTGGAAAAACCACTTTTCGCACTTGTGTTAGTGTTGAAAAACCACTTTTCGCACTTGTGTTGGTGCAGGAAACCACTCTTGCACTTGTATTAGTGTGGAAAAACCACTTTTTGCACTTGTGTTAGTGTTGAAAAACCACTTTTCGCACTTGTGTTAGTGTTTTATAAACCACTTTTCGCACTTGTGTTAGTGCAGGAAACCACTTTTGCACTTGTATTAGTGTGGAAAAAACACTTTTTGCACTTGTGATAGTGTTGAAAAACCACTTTTCGCACTTCTGTTAGTGTTGAAAAACCACTTTTCGCACTTGTGTTGGTGCAGGAAACCACTTTTGCACTTGTATTAGTGTGGAAAAACCACTTTTCACACTTGTGTTAGTGTTGAAAATCCACTTTTCGCACTTGTGTTAGTGTTTAAAAACCACTTTTCGCACTTGTGTTAGTGTTTAAAAACCACTTTTCGCACTTGTGTTAGTGCAGGAAACCACTTTTGCACTTGTATTAGTGTGGAAAAAAACACTTTTTGCACTTGTGATAGTGTTGAAAAACCACTTTTCGCACTTCTGTTAGTGTTGAAAAACCACTTTTCGCACTTGTGTTGGTGCAGGAAACCACTTTTGCACTTGTATTAGTGTGGAAAAACCACTTTTCACACTTGTGTTAGTGTTGAAAATCCACTTTTCGCACTTGTGTTAGTGTTTAAAAACCACTTTTCGCACTTGTGTTGGTGCAGGAAACCACTTTTGCACTTGTATTAGTGTGGAAAAAACACTTTTTGCACTTGTGATAGTGTTGAAAAACCACTTTTTGCACTTGTGTTAGTGTTGAAAAACCACTTTTCGCACTTGTGTTAGTGTTGAAAAACCACTTTTCACACTTGTGTTGGTGCAGAAAACCACTTTTGCATTTGTATTAGTGTGTAAAAAACACTTTTTGCACTTGTGATAGTGTTGAAAAACCACTTTTCGCACTTGTGTTAGTGTTGAAAAACCACTTTTCGCACTTGTGTTAGTGTTGAAAAACCACTTTTCGCACTTGTGTTGGTGCAGGAAACCACTTTTGCACTTGTATTAGTGTAGAAAAAACACTTTTTGCACTTGTGATAGTGTTGAAAAACCACTTTTCGCACTTGTGTTAGTGTTGAAAAACCACTTTTCGCACTTGTGTTGGTGCAGGAAACCACTTTTGCACTTGTATTAGTGTGGAAAAAACACTTTTCGCACTTGTGTTAGTGTTGAAAAACCACTTTTCGCACTTGTGTTAGTGTTGAAAAACCACCTTTCCCACTTGTGTTGGTGCAGGAAACCACTTTTGCACTTGTATTAGTGTGGAAAAAAACACTTTTTGCACTTGTATTAGTGTGGAAAAACCACTTTTTGCACTTGTGATAGTGTTGAAAAACCACTTTTCGCACTTGTGTTAGTGTTGAAAAACCACTTTTCGCACTTGTGTTGGTGCAGGAAACCACTTTTGCACTTGTATTAGTGTGGAAAAACCACTTTTTGCACTTGTGTTAGTGTTGAAAAACCATTTTTCGCACTTGTGTTAGTGTTGAAAAACCACTTTTCGCACTTCTGTTGGTGTTGAAAAACCTCTTTTCGCACTTGTGCTGGTGCAGGAAAACACTTTTGCACTTGTATTAGTGTGGAAAAAACACTTTTTGCACTTGTGTTAGTGTTGAAAACCCGCTTTTCGCACTTGTGTTGGTGCAGGAAACCACTTTTGCACTTGTATTAGTGTGGAAAAAACACTTTTTGCACTTGTGATAGTGTTGAAAAACCACTTTTTGCACCTGTGTTAGTGTTGAAAAACCACTTTTCGCACTTGTGTTAGTGTTGAAAAACCACTTTTCGCACTTGTGTTGGTGCAGGAAACCACTTTTGCACTTGTATTAGTGTGGAAAAACCACTTTTCACACTTGTGTTAGTGTTGAAAAACCACTTTTCGCACTTGTGTTAGTGTTTAAAAACCACTTTTCGCACTTGTGTTGGTGCAGGAAACCACTTTTGCACTTGTATTAGTGTGGAAAAAACACTTTTTGCACTTGTGATAGTGTTGAAAAACCACTTTTTGCACTTGTGTTAGTGTTGAAAAACCACTTTTCGCACTTGTGTTAGTGTTGAAAAACCACTTTTCACACTTGTGTTGGTGCAGAAAACCACTTTTGCATTTGTATTAGTGTGGAAAAAACACTTTTTGCACTTGTGATAGTGTTGAAAAACCACTTTTCGCACTTGTGTTAGTGTTGAAAAACCACTTTTCGCACTTGTGTTAGTGTTGAAAAACCACCTTTCGCACTTGTGTTGGTGCAGGAAACCACTTTTGCACTTGTATTAGTGTGGAAAAAACACTTTTTGCACTTGTATTAGTGTGGAAAAACCACTTTTTGCACTTGCGATAGTGTTGAAAAACCACTTTTCGCACTTGTGTTAGTGTTGAAAAACCACTTTTCGCACTTGTGTTGGTGCAGGAAACCACTTTTGCACTTGTATTAGTGTGGAAAAACCACTTTTTGCACTTGTGTTAGTGTTGAAAAACCACTTTTCGCACTTGTGTTAGTGTTGAAAAAACACTTTTCGCACTTCTGTTGGTGTTGAAAAACCTGTTTTCGCACTTGTGCTGGTGCAGGAAACCACTTTTGCACTTGTATTAGTGTGGAAAAAACACTTTTTGCACTTGTGATAGTGTTGAAAAACCACTTTTCGCACTTGTGTTAGTGTTGAAAAACCACTTTTCGCACTTGTGTTGGTGCAGGAAACCACTTTTGCATTTGTATTAGTGTGGAAAAACCACTTTTCGCACTTGTGTTAGTGTTGAAAAACCACTTTTCGCACTTGTGTTGGTGCAGGAAACCACTCTTGCACTTGTATTAGTGTGGAAAAACCACTTTTTGCACTTGTGTTAGTGTTGAAAAACCACTTTTCGCACTTGTGTTAGTGTTTTATAAACCACTTTTCGCACTTGTGTTAGTGCAGGAAACCACTTTTGCACTTGTATTAGTGTGGAAAAAACACTTTTTGCACTTGTGATAGTGTTGAAAAACCACTTTTCGCACTTCTGTTAGTGTTGAAAAACCACTTTTCGCACTTGTGTTGGTGCAGGAAACCACTTTTGCACTTGTATTAGTGTGGAAAAACCACTTTTCACACTTGTGTTAGTGTTGAAAATCCACTTTTCGCACTTGTGTTAGTGTTTAAAAACCACTTTTCGCACTTGTGTTAGTGTTTAAAAACCACTTTTCGCACTTGTGTTAGTGCAGGAAACCACTTTTGCACTTGTATTAGTGTGGAAAAAACACTTTTTGCACTTGTGATAGTGTTGAAAAACCACTTTTCGCACTTCTGTTAGTGTTGAAAAACCACTTTTCGCACTTGTGTTGGTGCAGGAAACCACTTTTGCACTTGTATTAGTGTGGAAAAACCACTTTTCACACTTGTGTTAGTGTTGAAAATCCACTTTTCGCACTTGTGTTAGTGTTTAAAAACCACTTTTCGCACTTGTGTTGGTGCAGGAAACCACTTTTGCACTTGTATTAGTGTGGAAAAAACACTTTTTGCACTTGTGATAGTGTTGAAAAACCACTTTTTGCACTTGTGTTAGTGTTGAAAAACCACTTTTCGCACTTGTGTTAGTGTTGAAAAACCACTTTTCACACTTGTGTTGGTGCAGAAAACCACTTTTGCATTTGTATTAGTGTGTAAAAAACACTTTTTGCACTTGTGATAGTGTTGAAAAACCACTTTTCGCACTTGTGTTAGTGTTGAAAAACCACTTTTCGCACTTGTGTTAGTGTTGAAAAACCACTTTTCGCACTTGTGTTGGTGCAGGAAACCACTTTTGCACTTGTATTAGTGTAGAAAAAACACTTTTTGCACTTGTGATAGTGTTGAAAAACCACTTTTCGCACTTGTGTTAGTGTTGAAAAACCACTTTTCGCACTTGTGTTGGTGCAGGAAACCACTTTTGCACTTGTATTAGTGTGGAAAAAACACTTTTCGCACTTGTGTTAGTGTTGAAAAACCACTTTTCGCACTTGTGTTAGTGTTGAAAAACCACCTTTCGCACTTGTGTTGGTGCAGGAAACCACTTTTGCACTTGTATTAGTGTGGAAAAAACACTTTTTGCACTTGTATTAGTGTGGAAAAACCACTTTTTGCACTTGTGATAGTGTTGAAAAACCACTTTTCGCACTTGTGTTAGTGTTGAAAAACCACTTTTCGCACTTGTGTTGGTGCAGGAAACCACTTTTGCACTTGTATTAGTGTGGAAAAACCACTTTTTGCACTTGTGTTAGTGTTGAAAAACCATTTTTCGCACTTGTGTTAGTGTTGAAAAACCACTTTTCGCACTTCTGTTGGTGTTGAAAAACCTCTTTTCGCACTTGTGCTGGTGCAGGAAAACACTTTTGCACTTGTATTAGTGTGGAAAAAACACTTTTTGCACTTGTGTTAGTGTTGAAAACCCGCTTTTCGCACTTGTGTTGGTGCAGGAAACCACTTTTGCACTTGTATTAGTGTGGAAAAAACACTTTTTGCACTTGTGATAGTGTTGAAAAACCACTTTTTGCACCTGTGTTAGTGTTGAAAAACCACTTTTCGCACTTGTGTTAGTGTTGAAAAACCACTTTTCGCACTTGTGTTGGTGCAGGAAACCACTTTTGCACTTGTATTAGTGTGGAAAAACCACTTTTCACACTTGTGTTAGTGTTGAAAAACCACTTTTCGCACTTGTGTTAGTGTTTAAAAACCACTTTTCGCACTTGTGTTGGTGCAGGAAACCACTTTTGCACTTGTATTAGTGTGGAAAAAACACTTTTTGCACTTGTGATAGTGTTGAAAAACCACTTTTTGCACTTGTGTTAGTGTTGAAAAACCACTTTTCGCACTTGTGTTAGTGTTGAAAAACCACTTTTCACACTTGTGTTGGTGCAGAAAACCACTTTTGCATTTGTATTAGTGTGGAAAAAACACTTTTTGCACTTGTGATAGTGTTGAAAAACCACTTTTCGCACTTGTGTTAGTGTTGAAAAACCACTTTTCGCACTTGTGTTAGTGTTGAAAAACCACTTTTCGCACTTGTGTTGGTGCAGGAAACCACTTTTGCACTTGTATTAGTGTAGAAAAAACACTTTTTGCACTTGTGATAGTGTTGAAAAACCACTTTTCGCACTTGTGTTAGTGTTGAAAAACCACTTTTCGCACTTGTGTTGGTGCAGGAAACCACATTTGCACTTGTATTAGTGTGGAAAAAACACTTTTCGCACTTGTGTTAGTGTTGAAAAACCACTTTTCGCACTTGTGTTAGTGTTGAAAAACCACCTTTCGCACTTGTGTTGGTGCAGGAAACCACTTTTGCACTTGTATTAGTGTGGAAAAAACACTTTTTGCACTTGTATTAGTGTGGAAAAACCACTTTTTGCACTTGTGATAGTGTTGAAAAACCACTTATTCGCACTTGTGTTAGTGTTGAAAAACCACTTTTCGCACTTGTGTTGGTGCAGGAAACCACTTTTGCACTTGTATTAGTGTGGAAAAACCACTTTTTGCACTTGTGTTAGTGTTGAAAAACCATTTTTCGCACTTGTGTTAGTGTTGAAAAACCACTTTTCGCACTTCTGTTGGTGTTGAAAAACCTCTTTTCGCACTTGTGCTGGTGCAGGAAACCACTTTTGCACTTGTATTAGTGTGGAAAAAACACTTTTTGCACTTGTGATAGTGTTGAAAAACCACTTTTCGCACTTGTGTTAGTGTTGAAAAACTACTTTTCGCACTTGTGTTGGTGCAGGAAACCACTTTTGCACTTGTATTAGTGTGGAAAAACCACTTTTCGCACTTGTGTTAGTGTTGAAAACCCGCTTTTCGCACTTGTGTTGGTGCAGGAAACCACTTTTGCACTTATATTAGTGTGGAAAAAACACTTTTTGCACTTGTGATAGTGTTGAAAACCCACTTTTTGCACTTGTGTTAGTGTTGAAAAACCACTTTTCGCACTTGTGTTAGTGTTGAAAGACCACTTTTCACACTTGTGGTGCAGAAAACCACTTTTGCATTTGTATTAGTGTGGAAAAAACACTTTTTGCACTTGTGATAGTGTTGAAAAGCCATTTTTCGCACTTGTGTTAGTGTTGAAAAACCACTTTTCGCACTTGTGTTAGTGTTGAAAAACCACTTTTCGCACTTGTGTTGGTGCAGGAAACCACTTTTGCACTTGTATTAGTGGAGAAAAAACACTTTTTGCACTTGTGATAGTGTTGAAAAACCACTTTTCACACTTGTGTTAGTGTTGAAAAACCACTTTTCGCACTTGTGTTAGTGTTGAAAAACCACTTTTCGCACTTGTGTTGGTGCAGGAAACCACTTTTGCACTTGTATTAGTGTGGAAAAAACACTTTTTGCACTTGTGATAGTGTTGAAAAACCACTTTTCGCACTTGTGTTAGTGTTGAAAAACCACTTTTCGCACTTGTGTTGTTGCAGGCAACCACTTTTGCACTTGTATTAGTGTGGAAAAAACACTTTTCGCACTTGTGTTAGTGTTGAAAAACTACTTTTCGCACTTGTGTTAGTGTTGAAAAACCACTTTTCG
This sequence comes from Myxine glutinosa, assembly GCF_964187855.1. Classification (NCBI taxonomy): domain Eukaryota; kingdom Metazoa; phylum Chordata; class Myxini; order Myxiniformes; family Myxinidae; genus Myxine; species Myxine glutinosa. The sequence continues at coordinate 171,060 of NW_027616853.1, read as the reverse complement.
CACTTGTGTTGGTGCAGTAAACCACTTTTGCACTTGTATTAGTGTGGAAAAACACTTTTTGCACTTGTGATAATGTTGAAAAACCACTTTTTGCACTTGTGTTAGTGTTGAAAAACCACTTTTCCCACTTCTGTTAGTGTTGAAAAACCACTTTTCGCACTTGTGTTGGTGCAGGAAACCACTTTTGCACTTGTATTAGTGTGGAAAAAACACTTTTTGCACTTGTGTTAGTGTTGAAAAACCACTTTTCGCAGTTGTGTTAGTGTTGAAAAACCACTTTTCACACTTGTGTTGGTGCAGAAAACCACTTTTGCACTTGTATTATTGTGGAAAAAACACTTTTTGCACTTGTGATAGTGTTGAAAAACCACTTTTCGCACTTCTGTTAGTGTTGAAAAACCACTTTTCGCACTTGTGTGAGTGTTGAAAAACTACTTTTCGCACCTGTGTTGGTGCAGCAAACCACTTTTGCACTTGTATTAGTGTGGAAAAAACACTTTTTGCACTTGTGATAGTGTTGAAAAACCACTTTTCGCACTTGTGTTAGTGTTGAAAAACCACTTTTCGCACTTGTGTTGGTGCAGGAAACCACTTTTGCTCTTGTATTAGTGTGGAAAAACCACTTTTTGCACTTGTGTTAGTGTTGAAAAAACACTTTTCGCACTTGTGTTGGTGCAGGAAACCACTTTTGCACTTGTATTAGTGTGGAAAAAACACTTTTTGCACTTGTGATAGTGTTGAAAAACCACTTTTCGCACTTGTGTTAGTGTTGAAAAACCACTTTTCGCACTTGTGTTGGTGCAGGAAACCACTTTTGCACTTGTATTAGTGTGGAAAAAACACTTTTTGCACTTGTGATAGTGTTGAAAAACCACTTTTCGCACTTGTGTTAGTGTTGAAAAACCACTTTTCGCACTTGTGTTAGTGTTGAAAAACCACGTTTCGCACTTCTGTTGGCGCAGGAAACCACTTTTGCACTTGTATTAGTGTGGGAAAAACACTTTTTGCACTTGTGATAGTGTTGAAAAACCACTTTTCGCACTTGTGTTAGTGTTGAAAAACCACTTTTCGCACTTGTGTTGGTGCAGGAAACCACTTTTGCTCTTGTATTAGTGTGGAAAAACCACTTTTTGCACTTGTGTTAGTGTTGAAAAAACACTTTTCGCACTTGTGTTGGTGCAGGAAACCACTTTTGCACTTGTATTAGTGTGGAAAAAACACTTTTTGCACTTGTGATAGTGTTGAAAAACCACTTTTCGCACTTGTGTTAGTGTTGAAAAACCACTTTTCGCACTTGTGTTGGTGCAGGAAACCACTTTTGCATTTGTATTAGTGTGGAAAAACCACTTTTCGCACTTGTGTTAGTGTTGAAAAACCACTTTTCGCACTTGTGTTGGTGCGGGAAACCACTCTTGCACTTGTATTAGTGTGGAAAAACCACTTTTTGCACTTGTGTTAGTGTTGAAAAACCACTTTTCGCACTTGTGTTAGTGTTGAAAAACCACTTTTCGCGCTTGTGTTAGTGTTGAAAAACCACTTTTCGCACTTGTGTTGGTGCAGGAAACCACTTTTGCACTTGTATTAGTGTGGAAAAAACACTTTTTGCACTTGTGATAGTGTTGAAAAACCACTTTTCGCACTTGTGTTAGTGTTGAAAAACCACTTTTCGCACTTGTGTTGGTGCAGGAAACCACTTTTGCACTTGTATTAGTGTGGAAAAAACACTTTTCGCACTTGTGTTAGTGTTGAAAAACCACTTTTCGCACTTGTGTTAGTGTTGAAAAACCACCTTTCGCACTTGTGTTGGTGCAGGAAACCACTTTTGCACTTGTATTAGTGTGGAAAAAACACTTTTTGCACTTGTATTAGTGTGGAAAAACCACTTTTCGCACTTGTGTTGGTGCAGGAAACCACTTTTGCATTTGTATTAGTGTGGAAAAACCACTTTTCGTACTTGTGTTAGTGTTGAAAAACCACTTTTCGCACTTGTGTTGGTGCAGGAAACCACTCTTGCACTTGTATTAGTGTGGAAAAACCACTTTTTGCACTTGTGTTAGTGTTGAAAAACCACTTTTCGCACTTGTGTTAGTGTTGAAAAACCACTTTTTGCGCTTGTGTTAGTGTTGAAAAACCACTTTTCGCACTTGTGTTGGTGCAGGAAACCACTTTTGCACTTGTATTAGTGTGGAAAAAACACTTTTTGCACTTGTGATAGTGTTGAAAAACCACTTTTCGCACTTGTGTTAGTGTTGAAAAACCACTTTTCGCACTTGTGTTGGTGCAGGAAACCACTTTTGCACTTGTATTAGTGTGGAAAAAACACTTTTCGCACTTGTGTTAGTGTTGAAAAACCACTTTTCGCACTTGTGTTAGTGTTGAAAAACCACCTTTCGCACTTGTGTTGGTGCAGGAAACCACTTTTGCACTTGTATTAGTGTGGAAAAAACACTTTTTGCACTTGTATTAGTGTGGAAAAACCACTTTTTGCACTTGCGATAGTGTTGAAAAACCACTTTTCGCACTTGTGTTAGTGTTGAAAAACCACTTTTCGCACTTGTGTTGGTGCAGGAAACCACTTTTGCACTTGTATTAGTGTGGAAAAACCACTTTTTGCACTTGTGTTAGTGTTGAAAAACCACTTTTCGCACTTGTGTTAGTGTTGAAAAAACACTTTTCGCACTTCTGTTGGTGTTGAAAAACCTGTTTTCGCACTTGTGCTGGTGCAGGAAACCACTTTTGCACTTGTATTAGTGTGGAAAAAACACTTTTTGCACTTGTGATAGTGTTGAAAAACCACTTTTCGCACTTGTGTTAGTGTTGAAAAACCACTTTTCGCACTTGTGTTGGTGCAGGAAACCACTTTTGCATTTGTATTAGTGTGGAAAAACCACTTTTCGCACTTGTGTTAGTGTTGAAAAACCACTTTTCGCACTTGTGTTGGTGCAGGAAACCACTCTTGCACTTGTATTAGTGTGGAAAAACCACTTTTTGCACTTGTGTTAGTGTTGAAAAACCACTTTTCGCACTTGTGTTAGTGTTTTATAAACCACTTTTCGCACTTGTGTTAGTGCAGGAAACCACTTTTGCACTTGTATTAGTGTGGAAAAAACACTTTTTGCACTTGTGATAGTGTTGAAAAACCACTTTTCGCACTTCTGTTAGTGTTGAAAAACCACTTTTCGCACTTGTGTTGGTGCAGGAAACCACTTTTGCACTTGTATTAGTGTGGAAAAACCACTTTTCACACTTGTGTTAGTGTTGAAAATCCACTTTTCGCACTTGTGTTAGTGTTTAAAAACCACTTTTCGCACTTGTGTTGGTGCAGGAAACCACTTTTGCACTTGTATTAGTGTGGAAAAAACACTTTTTGCACTTGTGATAGTGTTGAAAAACCACTTTTTGCACTTGTGTTAGTGTTGAAAAACCACTTTTCGCACTTGTGTTAGTGTTGAAAAACCACTTTTCACACTTGTGTTGGTGCAGAAAACCACTTTTGCATTTGTATTAGTGTGGAAAAAACACTTTTTGCACTTGTGATAGTGTTGAAAAACCACTTTTCGCACTTGTGTTAGTGTTGAAAAACCACTTTTCGCACTTGTGTTAGTGTTGAAAAACCACTTTTCGCACTTGTGTTGGTGCAGGAAACCACTTTTGCACTTGTATTAGTGTAGAAAAAACACTTTTTGCACTTGTGATAGTGTTGAAAAACCACTTTTCGCACTTGTGTTAGTGTTGAAAAACCACTTTTCGCACTTGTGTTGGTGCAGGAAACCACTTTTGCACTTGTATTCGTGTGGAAAAAACACTTTTCGCACTTGTGTTAGTGTTGAAAAACCACTTTTCGCACTTGTGTTGGTGCAGGAAACCACTTTTGCACTTGTATTAGTGTGGAAAAAACACTTTTTGCACTTGTATTAGTGTGGAAAAACCACTTTTTGCACTTGTGATAGTGTTGAAAAACCACTTTTCGCACTTGTGTTAGTGTTGAAAAACCACTTTTCGCACTTGTGTTGGTGCAGGAAACCACTTTTGCACTTGTATTAGTGTGGAAAAACCACTTTTTGCACTTGTGTTAGTGTTGAAAAACCATTTTTCGCACTTGTGTTAGTGTTGAAAAACCACTTTTCGCACTTCTGTTGGTGTTGAAAAACCTGTTTTCGCACTTGTGCTGGTGCAGGAAACCACTTTTGCACTTGTATTAGTGTGGAAAAAACACTTTTTGCACTTGTGATAGTGTTGAAAAACCACTTTTCGCACTTGTGTTAGTGTTGAAAAACCACTTTTCGCACTTGTGTTGGTGCAGGAAACCACTTTTGCATTTGTATTAGTGTGGAAAAACCACTTTTCGCACTTGTGTTAGTGTTGAAAAACCACTTTTCGCACTTGTGTTGGTGCAGGAAACCACTCTTGCACTTGTATTAGTGTGGAAAAACCACTTTTTGCACTTGTGTTATTGTTGAAAAACCACTTTTCGCACTTGTGTTAGTGTTGAAAAACCACTTTTCGCACTTGTGTTAGTGTTGAAAAACCACTTTTCGCACTTGTGTTGGTGCAGGAAACCACTTTTGCACTTGTATTAGTGTGGAAAAAACACTTTTTGCACTTGTGATAGTGTTTAAAAACCACTTTTCGCACTTGTGTTAGTGTTGAAAAACCACTTTTCGCACTTGTGTTGGTGCAGGAAACCACTTTTGCACTTGTATTAGTGTGGAAAAAACACTTTTCGCACTTGTGTTAGTGTTGAAAAACCACTTTTCGCACTTGTGTTAGTGTTGAAAAACCACCTTTCGCACTTGTGTTGGTGCAGGAAACCACTTTTGCACTTGTATTAGTGTGGAAAAAACACTTTTTGCACTTGTATTAGTGTGGAAAAACCACTTTTTGCACTTGCGATAGTGTTGAAAAACCACTTTTCGCACTTGTGTTAGTGTTGAAAAACCACTTTTCGCACTTGTGTTGGTGCAGGAAACCACTTTTGCACTTGTATTAGTGTGGAAAAACCACTTTTTGCACTTGTGTTAGTGTTGAAAAACCACTTTTCGCACTTGTGTTAGTGTTGAAAAAACACTTTTCGCACTTCTGTTGGTGTTGAAAAACCTGTTTTCGCACTTGTGCTGGTGCAGGAAACCACTTTTGCACTTGTATTAGTGTGGAAAAAACACTTTTTGCACTTGTGATAGTGTTGAAAAACCACTTTTCGCACTTGTGTTAGTGTTGAAAAACCACTTTTCGCACTTGTGTTGGTGCAGGAAACCACTTTTGCATTTGTATTAGTGTGGAAAAACCACTTTTCGCACTTGTGTTAGTGTTGAAAAACCACTTTTCGCACTTGTGTTGGTGCAGGAAACCACTCTTGCACTTGTATTAGTGTGGAAAAACCACTTTTTGCACTTGTGTTAGTGTTGAAAAACCACTTTTCGCACTTGTGTTAGTGTTGAAAAACCACTTTTCGCACTTGTGTTAGTGCAGGAAACCACTTTTGCACTTGTATTAGTGTGGAAAAAACACTTTTTGCACTTGTGATAGTGTTGAAAAACCACTTTTCGCACTTCTGTTAGTGTTGAAAAACCACTTTTCGCACTTGTGTTGGTGCAGGAAACCACTTTTGCACTTGTATTAGTGTGGAAAAACCACTTTTCACACTTGTGTTAGTGTTGAAAATCCACTTTTCGCACTTGTGTTAGTGTTTAAAAACCACTTTTCGCACTTGTGTTGGTGCAGGAAACCACTTTTGCACTTGTATTAGTGTGGAAAAAACACTTTTTGCACTTGTGATAGTGTTGAAAAACCACTTTTTGCACTTGTGTTAGTGTTGAAAAACCACTTTTCGCACTTGTGTTAGTGTTGAAAAACCACTTTTCACACTTGTGTTGGTGCAGAAAACCACTTTTGCATTTGTATTAGTGTGTAAAAAACACTTTTTGCACTTGTGATAGTGTTGAAAAACCACTTTTCGCACTTGTGTTAGTGTTGAAAAACCACTTTTCGCACTTGTGTTAGTGTTGAAAAACCACTTTTCGCACTTGTGTTGGTGCAGGAAACCACTTTTGCACTTGTATTAGTGTAGAAAAAACACTTTTTGCACTTGTGATAGTGTTGAAAAACCACTTTTCACACTTGTGTTAGTGTTGAAAAACCACTTTTCGCACTTGTGTTGGTGCAGGAAACCACTTTTGCACTTGTATTAGTGTGGAAAAAACACTTTTCGCACTTGTGTTAGTGTTGAAAAACCACTTTTCGCACTTGTGTTAGTGTTGAAAAACCACCTTTCGCACTTGTGTTGGTGCAGGAAACCACTTTTGCACTTGTATTAGTGTGGAAAAAACACTTTTTGCACTTGTATTAGTGTGGAAAAACCACTTTTTGCACTTGTGATAGTGTTGAAAAACCACTTTTCGCACTTGTGTTAGTGTTGAAAAACCACTTTTCGCACTTGTGTTGGTGCAGGAAACCACTTTTGCACTTGTATTAGTGTGGAAAAACCACTTTTTGCACTTGTGTTAGTGTTGAAAAACCATTTTTCGCACTTGTGTTAGTGTTGAAAAACCACTTTTCGCACTTCTGTTGGTGTTGAAAAACCTCTTTTCGCACTTGTGCTGGTGCAGGAAAACACTTTTGCACTTGTATTAGTGTGGAAAAAACACTTTTTGCACTTGTGTTAGTGTTGAAAACCCGCTTTTCGCACTTGTGTTGGTGCAGGAAACCACTTTTGCACTTGTATTAGTGTGGAAAAAACACTTTTTGCACTTGTGATAGTGTTGAAAAACCACTTTTTGCACTTGTGTTAGTGTTGAAAAACCACTTTTCGCACTTGTGTTAGTGTTGAAAAACCACTTTTCGCACTTGTGTTGGTGCAGGAAACCACTTTTGCACTTGTATTAGTGTGGAAAAACCACTTTTCACACTTGTGTTAGTGTTGAAAAACCACTTTTCGCACTTGTGTTAGTGTTTAAAAACCACTTTTCGCACTTGTGTTGGTGCAGGAAACCACTTTTGCACTTGTATTAGTGTGGAAAAAACACTTTTTGCACTTGTGATAGTGTTGAAAAACCACTTTTTGCACTTGTGTTAGTGTTGAAAAACCACTTTTCGCACTTGTGTTAGTGTTGAAAAACCACTTTTCACACTTGTGTTGGTGCAGAAAACCACTTTTGCATTTGTATTAGTGTGGAAAAAACACTTTTTGCACTTGTGATAGTGTTGAAAAACCACTTTTCGCACTTGTGTTAGTGTTGAAAAACCACTTTTCGCACTTGTGTTAGTGTTGAAAAACCACTTTTCGCACTTGTGTTGGTGCAGGAAACCACTTTTGCACTTGTATTAGTGTAGAAAAAACACTTTTTGCACTTGTGATAGTGTTGAAAAACCACTTTTCGCACTTGTGTTAGTGTTGAAAAACCACTTTTCGCACTTGTGTTGGTGCAGGAAACCACATTTGCACTTGTATTAGTGTGGAAAAAACACTTTTCGCACTTGTGTTAGTGTTGAAAAACCACTTTTCGCACTTGTGTTAGTGTTGAAAAACCACCTTTCGCACTTGTGTTGGTGCAGGAAACCACTTTTGCACTTGTATTAGTGTGGAAAAAACACTTTTTGCACTTGTATTAGTGTGGAAAAACCACTTTTTGCACTTGTGATAGTGTTGAAAAACCACTTATTCGCACTTGTGTTAGTGTTGAAAAACCACTTTTCGCACTTGTGTTGGTGCAGGAAACCACTTTTGCACTTGTATTAGTGTGGAAAAACCACTTTTTGCACTTGTGTTAGTGTTGAAAAACCATTTTTCGCACTTGTGTTAGTGTTGAAAAACCACTTTTCGCACTTCTGTTGGTGTTGAAAAACCTCTTTTCGCACTTGTGCTGGTGCAGGAAACCACTTTTGCACTTGTATTAGTGTGGAAAAAACACTTTTTGCACTTGTGATAGTGTTGAAAAACCACTTTTCGCACTTGTGTTAGTGTTGAAAAACTACTTTTCGCACTTGTGTTGGTGCAGGAAACCACTTTTGCACTTGTATTAGTGTGGAAAAACCACTTTTCGCACTTGTGTTAGTGTTGAAAACCCGCTTTTCACACTTGTGTTGGTGCAGGAAACCACTTTTGCACTTGTATTAGTGTGGAAAAAACACTTTTTGCACTTGTGATAGTGTTGAAAACCCACTTTTTGCACTTGTGTTAGTGTTGAAAAACCACTTTTCGCACTTGTGTTAGTGTTGAAAGACCACTTTTCACACTTGTGTTGGTGCAGAAAACCACTTTTGCATTTGTATTAGTGTGGAAAAAACACTTTTTGCACTTGTGATAGTGTTGAAAAGCCATTTTTCGCACTTGTGTTAGTGTTGAAAAACCACTTTTCGCACTTGTGTTAGTGTTGAAAAACCACTTTTCGCACTTGTGTTGGTGCAGGAAACCACTTTTGCACTTGTATTAGTGGAGAAAAAACACTTTTTGCACTTGTGATAGTGTTGAAAAACCACTTTTCACACTTGTGTTAGTGTTGAAAAACCACTTTTCGCACTTGTGTTAGTGTTGAAAAACCACTTTTCGCACTTGTGTTGGTGCAGGAAAGCACTTTTGCACTTGTATTAGTGTGGAAAAAACACTTTTTGCACTTGTGATAGTGTTGAAAAACCACTTTTCGCACTTGTGTTAGTGTTGAAAAACCACTTTTCGCACTTGTGTTGGTGCAGGCAACCACTTTTGCACTTGTATTAGTGTGGAAAAAACACTTTTCGCACTTGTGTTAGTGTTGAAAAACTACTTTTCGCACTTGTGTTAGTGTTGAAAAACCACTTTTCGCACTTGTGTTGGTGCAGTAAACCACTTTTGCACTTGTATTAGTGTGGAAAATCACTTTTTGCACTTGTGATAATGTTGAAAAACCACTTTTTGCACTTGTGTTAGTGTTGAAAAACCACTTTTCCCACTTCTGTTAGTGTTGAAAAACCACTTTTCGCACTTGTGTTGGTGCAGGAAACCACTTTTGCACTTGTATTAGTGTGGAAAAAACACTTTTTGCACTTGTGTTAGTGTTGAAAAACCACTTTTCGCAGTTGTGTTAGTGTTGAAAGACCACTTTTCACACTTGTGTTGGTGCAGAAAACCACTTTTGCACTTGTATTATTGTGGAAAAAACACTTTTTGCACTTGTGATAGTGTTGAAAAACCACTTTTCGCACTTCTGTTAGTGTTGAAAAACCACTTTTCGCACTTGTGTGAGTGTTTAAAAACTACTTTTCGCACCTGTGTTGGTGCAGGAAACCACTTTTGCACTTGTATTAGTGTGGAAAAAACACTTTTTGCACTTGTGATAGTGTTGAAAAACCACTTTTCGCACTTGTGTTAGTGTTGAAAAACCACTTTTCGCACTTGTGTTGGTGCAGGAAACCACTTTTGCTCTTGTATTAGTGTGGAAAAACCACTTTTTGCACTTGTGTTAGTGTTGAAAAAACACTTTTCGCACTTGTGTTGGTGCAGGAAACCACTTTTGCACTTGTATTAGTGTGGAAAAAACACTTTTTGCACTTGTGATAGTGTTGAAAAACCACTTTTCGCACTTGTGTTAGTGTTGAAAAACCACTTTTCGCACTTGTGTTGGTGCAGGAAACCACTTTTGCACTTGTATTAGTGTGGAAAAAACACTTTTTGCACTTGTGATAGTGTTGAAAAACCACTTTTCGCACTTGTGTTAGTGTTGAAAAACCACTTTTCGCACTTGTGTTAGTGTTGAAAAACCACGTTTCGCACTTCTGTTGGCGCAGGAAACCACTTTTGCACTTGTATTAGTGTGGGAAAAACACTTTTTGCACTTGTGATAGTGTTGAAAAACCACTTTTCGCACTTGTGTTAGTGTTGAAAAACCACTTTTCGCACTTGTGTTGGTGCAGGAAACCACTTTTGCTCTTGTATTAGTGTGGAAAAACCACTTTTTGCAGTTGTGTTAGTGTTGAAAAAACACTTTTCGCACTTGTGTTGGTGCAGGAAACCACTTTTGCACTTGTATTAGTGTGGAAAAAACACTTTTTGCACTTGTGATAGTGTTGAAAAACCACTTTTTGCACTTGTGTTAGTGTTGAAAAACCACTTTTCGCACTTGTGTTGGTGCAGGAAACCACTTTTGCATTTGTATTAGTGTGGAAAAACCACTTTTCGCACTTGTGTTAGTGTTGAAAAACCACTTTTCACACTTGTGTTGGTGCAGGAAACCACTCTTGCACTTGTATTAGTGTGGAAAAACCACTTTTTGCACTTGTGTTAGTGTTGAAAAACCACTTTTCGCACTTGTGTTAGTGTTGAAAAACCACTTTTCGCGCTTGTGTTAGTGTTGAAAAACCACTTTTCGCACTTGTGTTGGTGCAGGAAACCACTTTTGCACTTGTATTAGTGTGGAAAAAACACTTTTTGCACTTGTGATAGTGTTGAAAAACCACTTTTCGCACTTGTGTTAGTGTTGAAAAACCACTTTTCGCACTTGTGTTGGTGCAGGAAACCACTTTTGCACTTGTATTAGTGTGGAAAAAACACTTTTCGCACTTGTGTTAGTGTTGAAAAACCACTTTTCGCACTTGTGTTAGTGTTGAAAAACCACCTTTCGCACTTGTGTTGGTGCAGGAAACCACTTTTGCACTTGTATTAGTGTGGAAAAAACACTTTTTGCACTTGTATTAGTGTGGAAAAACCACTTTTCGCACTTGTGTTGGTGCAGGAAACCACTTTTGCATTTGTATTAGTGTGGAAAAACCACTTTTCGCACTTGTGTTAGTGTTGAAAAACCACTTTTCACACTTGTGTTGGTGCAGAAAACCACTTTTGCATTTGTATTAGTGTGGAAAAAACACTTTTTGCACTTGTGATAGTGTTGAAAAACCACTTTTCGCACTTGTGTTAGTGTTGAAAAACCACTTTTCGCACTTGTGTTAGTGTTGAAAAACCACTTTTCGCACTTGTGTTGGTGCAGGAAACCACTTTTGCACTTGTATTAGTGTAGAAAAAACACTTTTTGCACTTGTGATAGTGTTGAAAAACCACTTTTCGCACTTGTGTTAGTGTTGAAAAACCACTTTTCGCACTTGTGTTGGTGCAGGAAACCACTTTTGCACTTGTATTCGTGTGGAAAAAACACTTTTCGCACTTGTGTTAGTGTTGAAAAACCACTTTTCGCACTTGTGTTAGTGTTGAAAAACCACCCTTCGCACTTGTGTTGGTGCAGGAAACCACTTTTGCACTTGTATTAGTGTGGAAAAAACACTTTTTGCACTTGTATTAGTGTGGAAAAACCACTTTTTGCACTTGTGATAGTGTTGAAAAACCACTTTTCGCACTTGTGTTAGTGTTGAAAAACCACTTTTCGCACTTGTGTTGGTGCAGGAAACCACTTTTGCACTTGTATTAGTGTGGAAAAACCACTTTTTGCACTTGTGTTAGTGTTGAAAAACCATTTTTCGCACTTGTGTTAGTGTTGAAAAACCACTTTTCGCACTTCTGTTGGTGTTGAAAAACCTGTTTTCGCACTTGTGCTGGTGCAGGAAACCACTTTTGCACTTGTATTAGTGTGGAAAAAACACTTTTTGCACTTGTGATAGTGTTGAAAAACCACTTTTCGCACTTGTGTTAGTGTTGAAAAACCACTTTTCGCACTTGTGTTGGTGCAGGAAACCACTTTTGCATTTGTATTAGTGTGGAAAAACCACTTTTCGCACTTGTGTTAGTGTTGAAAAACCACTTTTCGCACTTGTGTTGGTGCAGGAAACCACTCTTGCACTTGTATTAGTGTGGAAAAACCACTTTTTGCACTTGTGTTATTGTTGAAAAACCACTTTTCGCACTTGTGTTAGTGTTGAAAAACCACTTTTCGCACTTGTGTTAGTGTTGAAAAACCACTTTTCGCACTTGTGTTGGTGCAGGAAACCACTTTTGCACTTGTATTAGTGTGGAAAAAACACTTTTTGCACTTGTGATAGTGTTGAAAAACCACTTTTCGCACTTGTGTTAGTGTTGAAAAACCACTTTTCGCACTTGTGTTGGTGCAGGAAACCACTTTTGCACTTGTATTAGTGTGGAAAAAAACACTTTTCGCACTTGTGTTAGTGTTGAAAAACCACTTTTTGCACTTGTGTTAGTGTTGAAAAACCACCTTTCGCACTTGTGTTGGTGCAGGAAACCACTTTTGCACTTGTATTAGTGTGAAAAACACTTTTTGCACTTGTATTAGTGTGGAAAAACCACTTTTTGCACTTGCGATAGTGTTGAAAAACCACTTTTCGCACTTGTGTTAGTGTTGAAAAACCACTTTTCGCACTTGTGTTGGTGCAGGAAACCACTTTTGCACTTGTATTAGTGTGGAAAAACCACTTTTTGCACTTGTGTTAGTGTTGAAAAACCACTTTTCGCACTTGTGTTAGTGTTGAAAAAACACTTTTCGCACTTCTGTTGGTGTTGAAAAACCTGTTTTCGCACTTGTGCTGGTGCAGGAAACCACTTTTGCACTTGTATTAGTGTGGAAAAAACACTTTTTGCACTTGTGATAGTGTTGAAAAACCACTTTTCGCACTTGTGTTAGTGTTGAAAAACCACTTTTCGCACTTGTGTTGGTGCAGGAAACCACTTTTGCATTTGTATTAGTGTGGAAAAACCACTTTTCGCACTTGTGTTAGTGTTGAAAAACCACTTTTCGCACTTGTGTTGGTGCAGGAAACCACTCTTGCACTTGTATTAGTGTGGAAAAACCACTTTTTGCACTTGTGTTAGTGTTGAAAAACCACTTTTCGCACTTGTGTTAGTGTTGAAAAACCACGTTTCGCACTTGTGTTAGTGCAGGAAACCACTTTTGCACTTGTATTAGTGTGGAAAAAACACTTTTTGCACTTGTGATAGTGTTGAAAAACCACTTTTCGCACTTCTGTTAGTGTTGAAAAACCACTTTTCGCACTTGTGTTGGTGCAGGAAACCACTTTTGCACTTGTATTAGTGTGGAAAAACCACTTTTCACACTTGTGTTAGTGTTGAAAATCCACTTTTCGCACTTGTGTTAGTGTTTAAAAACCACTTTTCGCACTTGTGTTGGTGCAGGAAACCACTTTTGCACTTGTATTAGTGTGGAAAAAACACTTTTTGCACTTGTGATAGTGTTGAAAAACCACTTTTTGCACTTGTGTTAGTGTTGAAAAACCACTTTTCGCACTTGTGTTAGTGTTGAAAAACCACTTTTCACACTTGTGTTGGTGCAGAAAACCACTTTTGCATTTGTATTAGTGTGTAAAAAACACTTTTTGCACTTGTGATAGTGTTGAAAAACCACTTTTCGCACTTGTGTTAGTGTTGAAAAACCACTTTTCGCACTTGTGTTAGTGTTGAAAAACCACTTTTCGCACTTGTGTTGGTGCAGGAAACCACTTTTGCACTTGTATTAGTGTAGAAAAAACACTTTTTGCACTTGTGATAGTGTTGAAAAACCACTTTTCGCACTTGTGTTAGTGTTGAAAAACCACTTTTCGCACTTGTGTTGGTGCAGGAAACCACTTTTGCACTTGTATTAGTGTGGAAAAAACACTTTTCGCACTTGTGTTAGTGTTGAAAAACCACTTTTCGCACTTGTGTTAGTGTTGAAAAACCACCTTTCGCACTTGTGTTGGTGCAGGAAACCACTTTTGCACTTGTATTAGTGTGGAAAAAACACTTTTTGCACTTGTATTAGTGTGGAAAAACCACTTTTTGCACTTGTGATAGTGTTGAAAAACCACTTTTCGCACTTGTGTTAGTGTTGAAAAACCACTTTTCGCACTTGTGTTGGTGCAGGAAACCACTTTTGCACTTGTATTAGTGTGGAAAAACCACTTTTTGCACTTGTGTTAGTGTTGAAAAACCATTTTTCGCACTTGTGTTAGTGTTGAAAAACCACTTTTCGCACTTCTGTTGGTGTTGAAAAACCTCTTTTCGCACTTGTGCTGGTGCAGGAAAACACTTTTGCACTTGTATTAGTGTGGAAAAAACACTTTTTGCACTTGTGTTAGTGTTGAAAACCCGCTTTTCGCACTTGTGTTGGTGCAGGAAACCACTTTTGCACTTGTATTAGTGTGGAAAAAACACTTTTTGCACTTGTGATAGTGTTGAAAAACCACTTTTTGCACTTGTGTTAGTGTTGAAAAACCACTTTTCGCACTTGTGTTAGTGTTGAAAAACCACTTTTCGCACTTGTGTTGGTGCAGGAAACCACTTTTGCACTTGTATTAGTGTGGAAAAACCACTTTTCACACTTGTGTTAGTGTTGAAAAACCACTTTTCGCACTTGTGTTAGTGTTTAAAAACCACTTTTCGCACTTGTGTTGGTGCAGGAAACCACTTTTGCACTTGTATTAGTGTGGAAAAAACACTTTTTGCACTTGTGATAGTGTTGAAAAACCACTTTTTGCACTTGTGTTAGTGTTGAAAAACCACTTTTCGCACTTGTGTTAGTGTTGAAAAACCACTTTTCACACTTGTGTTGGTGCAGAAAACCACTTTTGCATTTGTATTAGTGTGGAAAAAACACTTTTTGCACTTGTGATAGTGTTGAAAAACCACTTTTCGCACTTGTGTTAGTGTTGAAAAACCACTTTTCGCACTTGTGTTAGTGTTGAAAAACCACTTTTCGCACTTGTGTTGGTGCAGGAAACCACTTTTGCACTTGTATTAGTGTAGAAAAAACACTTTTTGCACTTGTGATAGTGTTGAAAAACCACTTTTCGCACTTGTGTTAGTGTTGAAAAACCACTTTTCGCACTTGTGTTGGTGCAGGAAACCACATTTGCACTTGTATTAGTGTGGAAAAAACACTTTTCGCACTTGTGTTAGTGTTGAAAAACCACTTTTCGCACTTGTGTTAGTGTTGAAAAACCACCTTTCGCACTTGTGTTGGTGCAGGAAACCACTTTTGCACTTGTATTAGTGTGGAAAAAACACTTTTTGCACTTGTATTAGTGTGGAAAAACCACTTTTTGCACTTGTGATAGTGTTGAAAAACCACTTATTCGCACTTGTGTTAGTGTTGAAAAACCACTTTTCGCACTTGTGTTGGTGCAGGAAACCACTTTTGCACTTGTATTAGTGTGGAAAAACCACTTTTTGCACTTGTGTTAGTGTTGAAAAACCATTTTTCGCACTTGTGTTAGTGTTGAAAAACCACTTTTCGCACTTCTGTTGGTGTTGAAAAACCTCTTTTCGCACTTGTGCTGGTGCAGGAAACCACTTTTGCACTTGTATTAGTGTGGAAAAAACACTTTTTGCACTTGTGATAGTGTTGAAAAACCACTTTTCGCACTTGTGTTAGTGTTGAAAAACTACTTTTCGCACTTGTGTTGGTGCAGGAAACCACTTTTGCACTTGTATTAGTGTGGAAAACCACTTTTCGCACTTGTGTTAGTGTTGAAAACCCGCTTTTCGCACTTGTGTTGGTGCAGGAAACCACTTTTGCACTTGTATTAGTGTGGAAAAAACACTTTTTGCACTTGTGATAGTGTTGAAAACCCACTTTTTGCACTTGTGTTAGTGTTGAAAAACCACTTTTCGCACTTGTGTTAGTGTTGAAAGACCACTTTTCACACTTGTGTTGGTGCAGAAAACCACTTTTGCATTTGTATTAGTGTGGAAAAAACACTTTTTGCACTTGTGATAGTGTTGAAAAGCCATTTTTCGCACTTGTGTTAGTGTTGAAAAACCACTTTTCGCACTTGTGTTAGTGTTGAAAAACCACTTTTCGCACTTGTGTTGGTGCAGGAAACCACTTTTGCACTTGTATTAGTGGAGAAAAAACACTTTTTGCACTTGTGATAGTGTTGAAAAACCACTTTTCACACTTGTGTTAGTGTTGAAAAACCACTTTTCGCACTTGTGTTAGTGTTGAAAAACCACTTTTCGCACTTGTGTTGGTGCAGGAAACCACTTTTGCACTTGTATTAGTGTGGAAAAAACACTTTTTGCACTTGTGATAGTGTTGAAAAACCACTTTTCGCACTTGTGTTAGTGTTGAAAAACCACTTTTCGCACTTGTGTTGGTGCAGGCAACCACTTTTGCACTTGTATTAGTGTGGAAAAAACACTTTTCGCACTTGTGTTAGTGTTGAAAAACTACTTTTCGCACTTGTGTTAGTGTTGAAAAACCACTTTTCGCACTTGTGTTGGTGCAGTAAACCACTTTTGCACTTGTATTAGTGTGGAAAAACACTTTTTGCACTTGTGATAATGTTGAAAAACCACTTTTTGCACTTGTGTTAGTGTTGAAAAACCACTTTTCCCACTTCTGTTAGTGTTGAAAAACCACTTTTCGCACTTGTGTTGGTGCAGGAAACCACTTTTGCACTTGTATTAGTGTGGAAAAAACACTTTTTGCACTTGTGTTAGTGTTGAAAAACCACTTTTCGCAGTTGTGTTAGTGTTGAAAGACCACTTTTCACACTTGTGTTGGTGCAGAAAACCACTTTTGCACTTGTATTATTGTGGAAAAAACACTTTTTGCACTTGTGATAGTGTTGAAAAACCACTTTTCGCACTTCTGTTAGTGTTGAAAAACCACTTTTCGCACTTGTGTGAGTGTTGAAAAACTACTTTTCGCACCTGTGTTGGTGCAGGAAACCACTTTTGCACTTGTATTAGTGTGGAAAAAACACTTTTTGCACTTGTGATAGTGTTGAAAAACCACTTTTCGCACTTGTGTTAGTGTTGAAAAACCACTTTTCGCACTTGTGTTGGTGCAGGAAACCACTTTTGCTCTTGTATTAGTGTGGAAAAACCACTTTTTGCACTTGTGTTAGTGTTGAAAAAACACTTTTCGCACTTGTGTTGGTGCAGGAAACCACTTTTGCACTTGTATTAGTGTGGAAAAAACACTTTTTGCACTTGTGATAGTGTTGAAAAACCACTTTTCGCACTTGTGTTAGTGTTGAAAAACCACTTTTCGCACTTGTGTTGGTGCAGGAAACCACTTTTGCACTTGTATTAGTGTGGAAAAAACACTTTTTGCACTTGTGATAGTGTTGAAAAACCACTTTTCGCACTTGTGTTAGTGTTGAAAAACCACTTTTCGCACTTGTGTTAGTGTTGAAAAACCACGTTTCGCACTTCTGTTGGCGCAGGAAACCACTTTTGCACTTGTATTAGTGTGGGAAAAACACTTTTTGCACTTGTGATAGTGTTGAAAAACCACTTTTCGCACTTGTGTTAGTGTTGAAAAACCACTTTTCGCACTTGTGTTGGTGCAGGAAACCACTTTTGCTCTTGTATTAGTGTGGAAAAACCACTTTTTGCACTTGTGTTAGTGTTGAAAAAACACTTTTCGCACTTGTGTTGGTGCAGGAAACCACTTTTGCACTTGTATTAGTGTGGAAAAAACACTTTTTGCACTTGTGATAGTGTTGAAAAACCACTTTTCGCACTTGTGTTAGTGTTGAAAAACCACTTTTCGCACTTGTGTTTGTGCAGGAAACCACTTTTGCATTTGTATTAGTGTGGAAAAACCACTTTTCGCACTTGTGTTAGTGTTGAAAAACCACTTTTCGCACTTGTGTTGGTGCAGGAAACCACTCTTGCACTTGTATTAGTGTGGAAAAACCACTTTTTGCACTTGTGTTAGTGTTGAAAAACCACTTTTCGCACTTGTGTTAGTGTTGAAAAACCACTTTTCGCGCTTGTGTTAGTGTTGAAAAACCACTTTTCGCACTTGTGTTGGTGCAGGAAACCACTTTTGCACTTGTATTAGTGTGGAAAAAACACTTTTTGCACTTGTGATAGTGTTGAAAAACCACTTTTCGCACTTGTGTTAGTGTTGAAAAACCACTTTTCGCACTTGTGTTGGTGCAGGAAACCACTTTTGCACTTGTATTAGTGTGGAAAAAACACTTTTCGCACTTGTGTTAGTGTTGAAAAACCACTTTTCGCACTTGTGTTAGTGTTGAAAAACCACCTTTCGCACTTGTGTTGGTGCAGGAAACCACTTTTGCACTTGTATTAGTGTGGAAAAAACACTTTTTGCACTTGTATTAGTGTGGAAAAACCACTTTTCGCACTTGTGTTGGTGCAGGAAACCACTTTTGCATTTGTATTAGTGTGGAAAAACCACTTTTCGCACTTGTGTTAGTGTTGAAAAACCACTTTTCGCACTTGTGTTGGTGCAGGAAACCACTCTTGCACTTGTATTAGTGTGGAAAAACCACTTTTTGCACTTGTGTTAGTGTTGAAAAACCACTTTTCGCACTTGTGTTAGTGTTGAAAAACCACTTTTCGCGCTTGTGTTAGTGTTGAAAAACCACTTTTCGCACTTGTGTTGGTGCAGGAAACCACTTTTGCACTTGTATTAGTGTGGAAAAAACACTTTTTGCACTTGTGATAGTGTTGAAAAACCACTTTTCGCACTTGTGTTAGTGTTGAAAAACCACTTTTCGCACTTGTGTTGGTGCAGGAAACCACTTTTGCACTTGTATTAGTGTGGAAAAAACACTTTTCGCACTTGTGTTAGTGTTGAAAAACCACTTTTCGCACTTGTGTTAGTGTTGAAAAACCACCTTTCGCACTTGTGTTGGTGCAGGAAACCACTTTTGCACTTGTATTAGTGTGGAAAAAACACTTTTTGCACTTGTATTAGTGTGGAAAAACCACTTTTTGCACTTGCGATAGTGTTGAAAAACCACTTTTCGCACTTGTGTTAGTGTTGAAAAACCACTTTTCGCACTTGTGTTGGTGCAGGAAACCACTTTTGCACTTGTATTAGTGTGGAAAAACCACTTTTTGCACTTGTGTTAGTGTTGAAAAACCACTTTTCGCACTTGTGTTAGTGTTGAAAAAACACTTTTCGCACTTCTGTTGGTGTTGAAAAACCTGTTTTCGCACTTGTGCTGGTGCAGGAAACCACTTTTGCACTTGTATTAGTGTGGAAAAAACACTTTTTGCACTTGTGATAGTGTTGAAAAACCACTTTTCGCACTTGTGTTAGTGTTGAAAAACCACTTTTCGCACTTGTGTTGGTGCAGGAAACCACTTTTGCATTTGTATTAGTGTGGAAAAACCACTTTTCGCACTTGTGTTAGTGTTGAAAAACCACTTTTCGCACTTGTGTTGGTGCAGGAAACCACTCTTGCACTTGTATTAGTGTGGAAAAACCACTTTTTGCACTTGTGTTAGTGTTGAAAAACCACTTTTCGCACTTGTGTTAGTGTTGAAAAACCACTTTTCGCACTTGTGTTAGTGCAGGAAACCACTTTTGCACTTGTATTAGTGTGGAAAAAACACTTTTTGCACTTGTGATAGTGTTGAAAAACCACTTTTCACACTTCTGTTAGTGTTGAAAAACCACTTTTCGCACTTGTGTTGGTGCAGGAAACCACTTTTGCACTTGTATTAGTGTGGAAAAACCACTTTTCACACTTGTGTTAGTGTTGAAAATCCACTTTTCGCACTTGTGTTAGTGTTTAAAAAACACTTTTCGCACTTGTGTTGGTGCAGGAAACCACTTTTGCACTTGTATTAGTGTGGAAAAAACACTTTTTGCACTTGTGATAGTGTTGAAAAACCACTTTTTGCACTTGTGTTAGTGTTGAAAAACCACTTTTCGCACTTGTGTTAGTGTTGAAAAACCACTTTTCACACTTGTGTTGGTGCAGAAAACCACTTTTGCATTTGTATTAGTGTGGAAAAAACACTTTTTGCACTTGTGATAGTGTTGAAAAACCACTTTTTGCACTTGTGATAGTGTTGAAAAACCACTTTTCGCACTTGTGTTAGTGTTGAAAAACCACTTTTCGCACTTGTGTTGGTGCAGGAAACCACTTTTGCACTTGTATTAGTGTGGAAAAAACACTTTTCGCACTTGTGTTAGTGTTGAAAAACCACTTTTCGCACTTGTGTTAGTGTTGAAAAACCACCTTTCGCACTTGTGTTGGTGCAGGAAACCACTTTTGCACTTGTATTAGTGTGGAAAAAACACTTTTTGCACTTGTATTAGTGTGGAAAAACCACTTTTTGCACTTGCGATAGTGTTGAAAAACCACTTTTCGCACTTGTGTTAGTGTTGAAAAACCACTTTTCGCACTTGTGTTGGTGCAGGAAACCACTTTTGCACTTGTATTAGTGTGGAAAAACCACTTTTTGCACTTGTGTTAGTGTTGAAAAACCACTTTTCGCACTTGTGTTAGTGTTGAAAAAACACTTTTCGCACTTCTGTTGGTGTTGAAAAACCTGTTTTCGCACTTGTGCTGGTGCAGGAAACCACTTTTGCACTTGTATTAGTGTGGAAAAAACACTTTTTGCACTTGTGATAGTGTTGAAAAACCACTTTTCGCACTTGTGTTAGTGTTGAAAAACCACTTTTCGCACTTGTGTTGGTGCAGGAAACCACTTTTGCATTTGTATTAGTGTGGAAAAACCACTTTTCGCACTTGTCTTAGTGTTGAAAAACCACTTTTCGCACTTGTGTTGGTGCAGGAAACCACTCTTGCACTTGTATTAGTGTGGAAAAACCACTTTTTGCACTTGTGTTAGTGTTGAAAAACCACTTTTCGCACTTGTGTTAGTGTTGAAAAACCACTTTTCGCACTTGTGTTAGTGCAGGAAACCACTTTTTGCACTTGTATTAGTGTGGAAAAAACACTTTTTGCACTTGTGATAGTGTTGAAAAACCACTTTTTGCACTTGTGTTAGTGTTGAAAAACCAATTTTCGCACTTGTGTTAGTGTTGATAAACCACTTTTCACACTTGTGTTGGTGCAGAAAACCACTTTTGCATTTGTATTAGTGTGGAAAAAACACTTTTTGCACTTGTGATAGTGTTGAAAAACCACTTTTCGCACTTGTGTTAGTGTTGAAAAACCACTTTTCGCACTTGTGTTAGTGTTGAAAAACCACTTTTCGCACTTGTGTTGGTGCAGGAAACCACTTTTGCACTTGTATTAGTGTAGAAAAAACACTTTTTGCACTTGTGATAGTGTTGAAAAACCACTTTTCGCACTTGTGTTAGTGTTGAAAAACCACTTTTCGCACTTGTGTGGTGCAGGAAACCACTTTTGCACTTGTATTCGTGTGGAAAAAACACTTTTCGCACTTGTGTTAGTGTTGAAAAACCACTTTTCGCACTTGTGTTAGTGTTGAAAAACCACCTTTCGCACTTGTGTTGGTGCAGGAAACCACTTTTGCACTTGTATTAGTGTGGAAAAAACACGTTTTGCACTTGTATTAGTGTGGAAAAACCACTTTTTGCACTTGTGATAGTGTTGAAAAACCACTTTTCGCACTTGTGTTAGTGTTGAAAAACCACTTTCGCACTTGTGTTGGTGCAGGAACCACTTTTGCACTTGTATTAGTGTGGAAAAACCACTTTTTGCACTTGTGTTAGTGTTGAAAAACCATTTTTCGCACTTGTGTTAGTGTTGAAAAACCACTTTTCGCACTTCTGTTGGTGTTGAAAAACCTGTTTTCGCACTTGTGCTGGTGCAGGAAACCACTTTTGCACTTGTATTAGTGTGGAAAAAACACTTTTTGCACTTGTGATAGTGTTGAAAAACCACTTTTGGCACTTGTGTTAGTGTTGAAAAACCACTTTTCGCACTTGTGTTGGTGCAGGAAACCACTTTTGCATTTGTATTAGTGTGGAAAAACCACTTTTCGCACTTGTGTTAGTGTTGAAAAACCACTTTTCGCACTTGTGTTGGTGCAGGAAACCACTCTTGCACTTGTATTAGTGTGGAAAAACCACTTTTTGCACTTGTGTTATTGTTGAAAAACCACTTTTCGCACTTGTGTTGGTGCAGGAAACCACTCTTGCACTTGTGTTAGTGTTGAAAAACCACTTTTCGCACTTGTGTTAGTGTTGAAAAACCACTTTTCGCACTTGTGTTGGTGCAGGAAACCACTTTTGCACTTGTATTAGTGTGGAAAAAACACTTTTTGCACTTGTGATAGTGTTGAAAAACCACTTTTCGCACTTGTGTTAGTGTTGAAAAACCACTTTTCGCACTTGTGTTGGTGCAGGAAACCACTTTTGCACTTGTATTAGTGTGGAAAAAACACTTTTCGCACTTGTGTTAGTGTTGAAAAACCACTTTTCGCACTTGTGTTAGTGTTGAAAAACCACCTTTCGCACTTGTGTTGGTGCAGGAAACCACTTTTGCACTTGTATTAGTGTGGAAAAAACACTTTTTGCACTTGTATTAGTGTGGAAAAACCACTTTTTGCACTTGCGATAGTGTTGAAAAACCACTTTTCGCACTTGTGTTAGTGTTGAAAAACCACTTTTCGCACTTGTGTTGGTGCAGGAAACCACTTTTGCACTTGTATTAGTGTGGAAAACCACTTTTTGCACTTGTGTTAGTGTTGAAAAACCACTTTTCGCACTTGTGTTAGTGTTGAAAAAACACTTTTCGCACTTCTGTTGGTGTTGAAAAACCTGTTTTCCGCACTTGTGCTGGTGCAGGAAACCACTTTTGCACTTGTATTAGTGTGGAAAAAACACTTTTTGCACTTGTGATAGTGTTGAAAAAACCACTTTTCGCACTTGTGTTAGTGTTGAAAAACCACTTTTCGCACTTGTGTTGGTGCAGGAAACCACTTTTGCACTTGTATTAGTGTGGGAAAAAACACTTTTCGCCACTTGTGTTAGTGTTGAAAAACCACTTTTCGCACTTGTGTTAGTGTTGAAAAACCACGTTTCGCACTTGTGTTGGTGCAGGAAACCACTTTTGCACTTGTATTAGTGTGGAAAAAACACTTTTTGCACTTGTATTAGTGTGGAAAAACCACTTTTTGCACTTGCGATAGTGTTGAAAAACCACTTTTCGCACTTGTGTTAGTGTTGAAAAACCACTTTTCGCACTTGTGTTGGTGCAGGAAACCACTTTTGCACTTGTATTAGTGTGGAAAAACCACTTTTTGCACTTGTGTTAGTGTTGAAAAACCACTTTTCGCACTTGTGTTAGTGTTGAAAAAACACTTTTCGCACTTCTGTTGGTGTTGAAAAACCTGTTTTCGCACTTGTGCTGGTGCAGGAAACCACTTTTGCACTTATATTAGTGTGGAAAAACAATTTTTGCACTTGTGATAGTGTTGAAAAACCACTTTTCGCACTTGTGTTAGTGTTGAAAAACCACTTTTCGCACTTGTGTTGGTGCAGGAAACCACTCTTGCACTTGTATTAGTGTGGAAAAACCACTTTTTGCACTTTTGTTAGTGTTGAAAAACCACTTTTCACACTTGTGTTGGTGCAGAAAACCACTTTTGCATTTGTATTAGTGTGGAAAAAACACTTTTTGCACTTGTGATAGTGTTGAAAAACCACTTTTCGCACTTGTGTTAGTGTTGAAAACCACTTTTCGCACTTGTGTTGGTGCAGGAAACCACTTTTGCACTTGTATTAGTGTGGAAAAAACACTTTTCGCACTTGTGTTAGTGTTGAAAAACCACTTTTCGCACTTGTGTTAGTGTTGAAAAACCACCTTTCGCACTTGTGTTGGTGCAGGAAACCACTTTTGCACTTGTATTAGTGTGGAAAAAACACTTTTTGCACTTGTATTAGTGTGGAAAAACCACTTTTCGCACTTGTGTTTGGTGCAGGAAACCACTTTTGCATTTGTATTAGTGTGGAAAAACCACTTTTCGCACTTGTGTTAGTGTTGAAAAACCACTTTTCGCACTTGTGTTGGTGCAGGAAACCACTCTTGCACTTGTATTAGTGTGGAAAAACCACTTTTTGCACTTGTGTTAGTGTTGAAAAACCACTTTTCGCACTTGTGTTAGTGTTGAAAAACCACTTTTCGCGCTTGTGTTAGTGTTGAAAAACCACTTTTCGCACTTGTGTTGGTGCAGGAAACCACTTTTGCACTTGTATTAGTGTGGAAAAAACACTTTTTGCACTTGTGATAGTGTTGAAAAACCACTTTTCGCACTTGTGTTAGTGTTGAAAAACCACTTTTCGCACTTGTGTTGGTGCAGGAAACCACTTTTGCACTTGTATTAGTGTGGAAAAAACACTTTTCGCACTTGTGTTAGTGTTGAAAAACCACTTTTCGCACTTGTGTTAGTGTTGAAAAACCACCTTTTCGCACTTGTGTTGGTGCAGGAAACCACTTTTGCACTTGTATTAGTGTGGAAAAAACACTTTTTGCACTTGTATTAGTGTGGAAAAACCACTTTTTGCACTTGCGATAGTGTTGAAAAACCACTTTTCGCACTTGTGTTAGTGTTGAAAAACCACTTTTCGCACTTGTGTTGGTGCAGGAAACCACTTTTGCACTTGTATTAGTGTGGAAAAACCACTTTTTGCACTTGTGTTAGTGTTGAAAAACCACTTTTCGCACTTGTGTTAGTGTTGAAAAAACACTTTTCGCACTTCTGTTGGTGTTGAAAAACCTGTTTTCGCACTTGTGCTGGTGCAGGAAACCACTTTTGCACTTGTATTAGTGTGGAAAAAACACTTTTTGCACTTGTGATAGTGTTGAAAAACCACTTTTCGCACTTGTGTTAGTGTTGAAAAACCACTTTTCGCACTTGTGTTGGTGCAGGAAACCACTTTTGCATTTGTATTAGTGTGGAAAACCACTTTTCGCACTTGTGTTAGTGTTGAAAAACCACTTTTCGCACTTGTGTTGGTGCAGGAAACCACTCTTGCACTTGTATTAGTGTGGAAAAACCACTTTTTGCACTTGTGTTAGTGTTGAAAAACCACTTTTCGCACTTGTGTTAGTGTTGAAAAAACCACTTTTCGCACTTGTGTTAGTGCAGGAAACCACTTTTGCACTTGTATTAGTGTGGAAAAAACACTTTTTGCACTTGTGATAGTGTTGAAAAACCACTTTTCACACTTCTGTTAGTGTTGAAAAACCACTTTTCGCACTTGTGTTGGTGCAGGAAACCACTTTTGCACTTGTATTAGTGTGGAAAAACCACTTTTCACACTTGTGTTAGTGTTGAAAATCCACTTTTCGCACTTGTGTTAGTGTTTAAAAAAACACTTTTCGCACTTGTGTTGGTGCAGGAAACCACTTTTGCACTTGTATTAGTGTGGAAAAAACACTTTTTGCACTTGTGATAGTGTTGAAAAACCACTTTTTGCACTTGTGTTAGTGTTGAAAAACCACTTTTCGCACTTGTGTTAGTGTTGAAAAAACCACTTTTCACACTTGTGTTGGTGCAGAAAACCACTTTTGCATTTGTATTAGTGTGGAAAAAACACTTTTTGCACTTGTGATAGTGTTGAAAAACCACTTTTTGCACTTGTGATAGTGTTGAAAAACCACTTTTCGCACTTGTGTTAGTGTTGAAAAACCACTTTTCGCACTTGTGTTGGTGCAGGAAACCACTTTTGCACTTGTATTAGTGTGGAAAAAACACTTTTCGCACTTGTGTTAGTGTTGAAAAACCACTTTTCGCACTTGTGTTAGTGTTGAAAAACCACCTTTCGCACTTGTGTTGGTGCAGGAAACCACTTTTGCACTTGTATTAGTGTGGAAAAACACTTTTTGCACTTGTATTAGTGTGGAAAAACCACTTTTTGCACTTGCGATAGTGTTGAAAAACCACTTTTCGCACTTGTGTTAGTGTTGAAAAACCACTTTTCGCACTTGTGTTGGTGCAGGAAACCACTTTTGCACTTGTATTAGTGTGGAAAAACCACTTTTTGCACTTGTGTTAGTGTTGAAAAACCACTTTTCGCACTTGTGTTAGTGTTGAAAAAACACTTTTCGCACTTCTGTTGGTGTTGAAAAACCTGTTTTCGCACTGTGCTGGTGCAGGAAACCACTTTTGCACTTGTATTAGTGTGGAAAAAACACTTTTTGCACTGTGATAGTGTTGAAAAACCACTTTTCGCACTTGTGTTAGTGTTGAAAAACCACTTTTCGCACTTGTGTTGGTGCAGGAAACCACTTTTGCATTTGTATTAGTGTGAAAACCACTTTTCGCACTTGTGTTAGTGTTGAAAACCACTTTTCGCACTTGTGTTGGTGCAGGAAACCACTCTTGCACTTGTATTAGTGTGGAAAAACCACTTTTTGCACTTGTGTTAGTGTTGAAAAACCACTTTTCGCACTTGTGTTAGTGTTGAAAAACCACTTTTCGCACTTGTGTTAGTGCAGGAAACCACTTTTGCACTTGTATTAGTGTGGAAAAAACACTTTTTGCACTTGTGATAGTGTTGAAAAACCACTTTTTGCACTTGTGTTAGTGTTGAAAAACCAATTTTCCGCACTTGTGTTAGTGTTGAAAAACCACTTTTCACACTTGTGTTGGTGCAGAAAACCACTTTTGCATTTGTATTAGTGTGGAAAAAACACTTTTTGCACTTGTGATAGTGTTGAAAAACCACTTTTCGCACTTGTGTTAGTGTTGAAAAACCACTTTTCGCACTTGTGTTAGTGTTGAAAAACCACTTTTCGCACTTGTGTTGGTGCAGGAAACCACTTTTGCACTTGTATTAGTGTAGAAAAAACACTTTTTGCACTTGTGATAGTGTTGAAAAACCACTTTTCGCACTTGTGTTAGTGTTGAAAAACCACTTTTCGCACTTGTGTTGGTGCAGGAAACCACTTTTGCACTTGTATTCGTGTGGAAAAAACACTTTTCGCACTTGTGTTAGTGTTGAAAAAACCACTTTTCGCACTTGTGTTAGTGTTGAAAACCACCTTTCGCACTTGTGTTGGTGCAGGAAACCACTTTTGCACTTGTATTAGTGTGGAAAAAACACTTTTTGCACTTGTATTAGTGTGGAAAAACCACTTTTTGCACTTGTGATAGTGTTGAAAAACCACTTTTCGCACTTGTGTTAGTGTTGAAAAACCACTTTTCGCACTTGTGTTGGTGCAGGAAACCACTTTTGCACTTGTATTAGTGTGGAAAAACCACTTTTTGCACTTGTGTTAGTGTTGAAAAACCATTTTTCGCACTTGTGTTAGTGTTGAAAAACCACTTTTCGCACTTCTGTTGGTGTTGAAAAACCTGTTTTCGCACTTGTGCTGGTGCAGGAAACCACTTTTGCACTTGTATTAGTGTGGAAAAAACACTTTTTGCACTTGTGATAGTGTTGAAAAACCACTTTTGGCACTTGTGTTAGTGTTGAAAAACCACTTTTCGCACTTGTGTTGGTGCAGGAAACCACTTTTGCATTTGTATTAGTGTGGAAAAACCACTTTTCGCACTTGTGTTAGTGTTGAAAAACCACTTTTCGCACTTGTGTTGGTGCAGGAAACCACTCTTGCACTTGTATTAGTGTGGAAAAACCACTTTTTGCACTTGTGTTATTGTTGAAAAACCACTTTTCGCACTTGTGTTAGTGTTGAAAAACCACTTTTCGCACTTGTGTTAGTGTTGAAAAACCACTTTTCGCACTTGTGTTGGTGCAGGAACCACTTTTGCACTTGTATTAGTTTGGAAAAAACACTTTTTGCACTTGTGATAGTGTTGAAAAACCACTTTTCGCACTTGTGTTAGTGTTGAAAAACCACTTTTCGCACTTGTGTTGGTGCAGGAAACCACTTTTGCACTTGTATTAGTGTGGAAAAAACACTTTTTGCACTTGTGATAGTGTTGAAAAACCACTTTTCGCACTTGTGTTAGTGTTGAAAAACCACTTTTCGCACTTGTGTTGGTGCAGGAAACCACTTTTGCACTTGTATTAGTGTGGAAAAAACACTTTTCGCACTTGTGTTAGTGTTGAAAAACCACTTTTCGCACTTGTGTTAGTGTTGAAAAACCACCTTTCGCACTTGTGTTGGTGCAGGAAACCACTTTTGCACTTGTATTAGTGTGGAAAAAACACTTTTTGCACTTGTATTAGTGTGGAAAAACCACTTTTTGCACTTGCGATAGTGTTGAAAAACCACTTTTCGCACTTGTGTTAGTGTTGAAAAACCACTTTTCGCACTTGTGTTGGTGCAGGAAACCACTTTTGCACTTGTATTAGTGTGGAAAAACCACTTTTTGCACTTGTGTTAGTGTTGAAAAACCACTTTTCTCGCACTTGTGTTAGTGTTGAAAAAACACTTTTCGCACTTCTGTTGGTGTGGAAAAACCACTTTTCGCACTTGTGTTAGTGTTGAAAAACCACTTTTCGCACTTGTGTTGGTGCAGGAAACCACTTTTGCACTTGTATTAGTGTGGAAAAAAACACTTTTCGCACTTGTGTTAGTGTTGAAAAACCACTTTTCGCACTTGTGTTAGTGTTGAAAAACCACCTTTCGCACTTGTGTTGGTGCAGGAAACCACTTTTGCACTTGTATTAGTGTGGAAAAAACACTTTTTGCACTTGTATTAGTGTGGAAAAACCACTTTTTGCACTTGCGATAGTGTTGAAAAACCACTTTTCGCACTTGTGTTAGTGTTGAAAAACCACTTTTCGCACTTGTGTTGGTGCAGGAAACCACTTTTGCACTTGTATTAGTGTGGAAAAACCACTTTTTGCACTTGTGTTAGTGTTGAAAAACCACTTTTCGCACTTGTGTTAGTGTTGAAAAAACACTTTTCGCACTTCTGTTGGTGTTGAAAAACCTGTTTTCGCACTTGTGCTGGTGCAGGAAACCACTTTTGCACTTGTATTAGTGTGGAAAAAACACTTTTTGCACTTGTGATAGTGTTGAAAAACCACTTTTGCACTTGTATTAGTGTGGAAAAAACACTTTTTGCACTTGTGATAGTGTTGAAAAACCACTTTTCGCACTTGTGTTAGTGTTGAAAAACCACTTTTCGCACTTGTGTTAGTGTTGAAAAACCACCTTTCGCACTTGTGTTGGTGCAGGAAACCACTTTTGCACTTGTATTAGTGTGGAAAAAACACTTTTTGCACTTGTATTAGTGTGGAAAAACCACTTTTTGCACTTGCGATAGTGTTGAAAAACCACTTTTCGCACTTGTGTTAGTGTTGAAAAACCACTTTTCGCACTTGTGTTGGTGCAGGAAACCACTTTTGCACTTGTATTAGTGTGGAAAAACCACTTTTTGCACTTGTGTTAGTGTTGAAAAACCACTTTTCGCACTTGTGTTAGTGTTGAAAAAACACTTTTCGCACTTCTGTTGGTGTTGAAAAACCTGTTTTCGCACTTGTGCTGGTGCAGGAAACCACTTTTGCACTTGTATTAGTGTGGAAAAAACACTTTTTGCACTTGTGATAGTGTTGAAAAACCACTTTTGCACTTGTATTAGTGTGGAAAAAACACTTTTTGCACTTGTGATAGTGTTGAAAAACCACTTTTCGCACTTGTGTTAGTGTTGAAAAACCACTTTTCGCACTTGTGTTGGTGCAGGAAACCACTTTTGCACTTGTATTAGTGTGGAAAAAACACTTTTTGCACTTGTATTAGTGTGGAAAAACCACTTTTCACACTTGTGTTAGTGTTGAAAAACCACTTTTCGCACTTGTGTTAGTGTTTAAAAACCACTTTTCGCACTTGTGTTGGTGCAGGAAACCACTTTTGCACTTGTATTAGTGTGGAAAAAACACTTTTTGCACTTGTGATAGTGTTGAAAAACCACTTTTTGCACTTGTGTTAGTGTTGAAAAACCACTTTTCGCACTTGTGTTAGTGTTGAAAAACCACTTTTCACACTTGTGTTGGTGCAGAAAACCACTTTTGCATTTGTATTAGTGTGGAAAAAACACTTTTTGCACTTGTGATAGTGTTGAAAAACCACTTTTCGCACTTGTGTTAGTGTTGAAAAACCACTTTTCGCACTTGTGTTAGTGTTGAAAAACCACTTTTCGCACTTGTGTTGGTGCAGGAAACCACTTTTGCACTTGTATTAGTGTAGAAAAAACACTTTTTGCACTTGTGATAGTGTTGAAAAACCACTTTTCGCACTTGTGTTAGTGTTGAAAAACCACTTTTCGCACTTGTGTTGGTGCAGGAAACCACATTTGCACTTGTATTAGTGTGGAAAAAACACTTTTCGCACTTGTGTTAGTGTTGAAAAACCACTTTTCGCACTTGTGTTAGTGTTGAAAAACCACCTTTCGCACTTGTGTTGGTGCAGGAAACCACTTTTGCACTTGTATTAGTGTGGAAAAACCACTTTTTGCACTTGTGTTATTGTTGAAAAACCACTTTTCGCACTTGTGTTAGTGTTGAAAAACCACTTTTCGCACTTGTGTTAGTGTTGAAAAACCACTTTTCGCACTTGTGTTGGTGCAGGAAACCACTTTTGCACTTGTATTAGTGTGGAAAAAACACTTTTTGCACTTGTGATAGTGTTGAAAAACCACTTTTCGCACTTGTGTTAGTGTTGAAAAACCACTTTTCGCACTTGTGTTGGTGCAGGAAACCACTTTTGCACTTGTATTAGTGTGGAAAAACACTTTTCGCACTTGTGTTAGTGTTGAAAAACCACTTTTCGCACTTGTGTTAGTGTTGAAAAACCACCTTTCGCACTTGTGTTGGTGCAGGAAACCACTTTTGCACTTGTATTAGTGTGGAAAAAACACTTTTTGCACTTGTATTAGTGTGGAAAAACCACTTTTTGCACTTGCGATAGTGTTGAAAAACCACTTTTCGCACTTGTGTTAGTGTTGAAAAACCACTTTTCGCACTTGTGTTGGTGCAGGAAACCACTTTTGCACTTGTATTAGTGTGGAAAAACCACTTTTTGCACTTGTGTTAGTGTTGAAAAACCACTTTTCGCACTTGTGTTAGTGTTGAAAAAACACTTTTCGCACTTCTGTTGGTGTGGAAAAACCTGTTTTCGCACTTGTGCTGGTGCAGGAAACCACTTTTGCACTTGTATTAGTGTGGAAAAAACACTTTTTGCACTTGTGATAGTGTTGAAAAACCACTTTTCGCACTTGTGTTAGTGTTGAAAAACCACTTTTCGCACTTGTGTTGGTGCAGGAAACCACTTTTGCATTTGTATTAGTGTGGAAAAACCACTTTTCGCACTTGTGTTAGTGTTGAAAAACCACTTTTCGCACTTGTGTTGGTGCAGGAAACCACTCTTGCACTTGTATTAGTGTGGAAAAACCACTTTTTGCACTTGTGTTAGTGTTGAAAAACCACTTTTCGCACTTGTGTTAGTGTTGAAAAACCACTTTTCGCACTTGTGTTAGTGCAGGAAACCACTTTTGCACTTGTATTAGTGTGGAAAAAACACTTTTTGCACTTGTGATAGTGTTGAAAAACCACTTTTCGCACTTCTGTTAGTGTTGAAAAACCACTTTTCGCACTTGTGTTAGTGCAGGAAACCACTTTTGCACTTGTATTAGTGTGGAAAAAACACTTTTTGCACTTGTGATAGTGTTGAAAAACCACTTTTCGCACTTCTGTTAGTGTTGAAAAACCACTTTTCGCACTTGTGTTGGTGCAGGAAACCACTTTTGCACTTGTATTAGTGTTGAAAAACCATTTTTCGCACTTGTGTTAGTGTTGAAAAACCACTTTTCGCACTTCTGTTGGTGTTGAAAAACCTCTTTTCGCACTTGTGCTGGTGCAGGAAAACACTTTTGCACTTGTATTAGTGTGGAAAAAACACTTTTTGCACTTGTGTTAGTGTTGAAAACCCGCTTTTCGCACTTGTGTTGGTGCAGGAAACCACTTTTGCACTTGTATTAGTGTGGAAAAAACACTTTTTGCACTTGTGATAGTGTTGAAAAACCACTTTTCGCACTTGTGTTAGTGTTGAAAAACCACTTTTCGCACTTGTGTTGGTGCAGGAAACCACTTTTGCACTTGTATTAGTGTGGAAAAACACTTTTCGCACTTGTGTTAGTGTTGAAAAACCACTTTTCGCACTTGTGTTAGTGTTGAAAAACCACCTTTCGCACTTGTGTTGGTGCAGGAAACCACTTTTCGCACTTGTGTTAGTGTTGAAAAACCACCTTTCGCACTTGTGTTGGTGCAGGAAACCACTTTTGCACTTGTATTAGTGTGGAAAAAACACTTTTTGCACTTGTATTAGTGTGGAAAAACCACTTTTTGCACTTGTGATAGTGTTGAAAAACCACTTTTCGCACTTGTGTTAGTGTTGAAAAACCACTTTTCGCACTTGTGTTGGTGCAGGAAACCACTTTTGCACTTGTATTAGTGTGGAAAAACCACTTTTTGCACTTATGTTAGTGTTGAAAAACCATTTTTCGCACTTGTGTTCGTGTTGAAAAACCACTTTTCGCACTTCTGTTGGTGTTGAAAAACCTCTTTTCGCACTTGTGCTGGTGCAGGAAAACACTTTTGCACTTGTATTAGTGTGGAAAAAACACTTTTTGCACTTGTGTTAGTGTTGAAAACCCGCTTTTCGCACTTGTGTTGGTGCAGGAAACCACTTTTGCACTTGTATTAGTGTGGAAAAAACACTTTTTGCACTTGTGATAGTGTTGAAAAACCACTTTTTGCACTTGTGTTAGTGTTGAAAAACCACTTTTCGCACTTGTGTTAGTGTTGAAAAACCACTTTTCGCACTTGTGTTGGTGCAGGAAACCACTTTTGCACTTGTATTAGTGTGGAAAAACCACTTTTCACACTTGTGTTAGTGTTGAAAAACCACTTTTCGCACTTGTGTTAGTGTTTAAAAACCACTTTTCGCACTTGTGTTGGTGCAGGAAACCACTTTTGCACTTGTATTAGTGTGGAAAAAACACTTTTTGCACTTGTGATAGTGTTGAAAAACCACTTTTTGCACTTGTGTTAGTGTTGAAAAACCACTTTTCGCACTTGTGTTAGTGTTGAAAAACCACTTTTCACACTTGTGTTGGTGCAGAAAACCACTTTTGCATTTGTATTAGTGTGGAAAAAACACTTTTTGCACTTGTGATAGTGTTGAAAAACCACTTTTCGCACTTGTGTTAGTGTTGAAAAACCACTTTTCGCACTTGTGTTAGTGTTGAAAAACCACTTTTCGCACTTGTGTTGGTGCAGGAAACCACTTTTGCACTTGTATTAGTGTAGAAAAAACACTTTTTGCACTTGTGATAGTGTTGAAAAACCACTTTTCGCACTTGTGTTAGTGTTGAAAAACCACTTTTCGCACTTGTGTTGGTGCAGGAAACCACATTTGCACTTGTATTAGTGTGGAAAAAACACTTTTCGCACTTGTGTTAGTGTTGAAAAACCACTTTTCGCACTTGTGTTAGTGTTGAAAAACCACCTTTCGCACTTGTGTTGGTGCAGGAAACCACTTTTGCACTTGTATTAGTGTGGAAAAAACACTTTTTGCACTTGTATTAGTGTGGAAAAACCACTTTTTGCACTTGTGATAGTGTTGAAAAACCACTTTTCGCACTTGTGTTAGTGTTGAAAAACCACTTTTCGCACTTGTGTTGGTGCAGGAAACCACTTTTGCACTTGTATTAGTGTGGAAAAACCACTTTTTGCACTTGTGTTAGTGTTGAAAAACCATTTTTCGCACTTGTGTTAGTGTTGAAAAACCACTTTTCGCACTTCTGTTGGTGTTGAAAAACCTCTTTTCGCACTTGTGCTGGTGCAGGAAACCACTTTTGCACTTGTATTAGTGTGGAAAAAACACTTTTTGCACTTGTGATAGTGTTGAAAAACCACTTTTCGCACTTGTGTTAGTGTTGAAAAACTACTTTTCGCACTTGTGTTGGTGCAGGAAACCACTTTTGCACTTGTATTAGTGTGGAAAAACCACTTTTCGCACTTGTGTTAGTGTTGAAAACCCGCTTTTCGCACTTGTGTTGGTGCAGGAAACCACTTTTGCACTTGTATTAGTGTGGAAAAAACACTTTTTGCACTTGTGATAGTGTTGAAAACCCACTTTTTGCACTTGTGTTAGTGTTGAAAAACCACTTTTCGCACTTGTGTTAGTGTTGAAAGACCACTTTTCACACTTGTGTTGGTGCAGAAAACCACTTTTGCATTTGTATTAGTGTGGAAAAAACACTTTTTGCACTTGTGATAGTGTTGAAAAGCCATTTTTCGCACTTGTGTTAGTGTTGAAAAACCACTTTTCGCACTTGTGTTAGTGTTGAAAAACCACTTTTCGCACTTGTGTTGGTGCAGGAAACCACTTTTGCACTTGTATTAGTGGAGAAAAAACACTTTTTGCACTTGTGATAGTGTTGAAAAACCACTTTTCACACTTGTGTTAGTGTTGAAAAACCACTTTTCGCACTTGTGTTAGTGTTGAAAAACCACTTTTCGCACTTGTGTTGGTGCAGGAAACCACTTTTGCACTTGTATTAGTGTGGAAAAAACACTTTTTGCACTTGTGATAGTGTTGAAAAACCACTTTTCGCACTTGTGTTAGTGTTGAAAAACCACTTTTCGCACTTGTGTTGGTGCAGGCAACCACTTTTGCACTTGAATTAGTGTGGAAAAAACACTTTTCGCACTTGTGTTAGTGTTGAAAAACTACTTTTCGCACTTGTGTTAGTGTTGAAAAACCACTTTTCGCACTTGTGTTGGTGCAGCAAACCACTTTTGCACTTGTATTAGTGTGGAAAAACACTTTTTGCACTTGTGATAATGTTGAAAAACCACTTTTTGCACTTGTGTTAGTGTTGAAAAACCACTTTTCCCACTTCTGTTAGTGTTGAAAAACCACTTTTCGCACTTGTGTTGGTGCAGGAAACCACTTTTGCACTTGTATTAGTGTGGAAAAAACACTTTTTGCACTTGTGTTAGTGTTGAAAAACCACTTTTCGCAGTTGTGTTAGTGTTGAAAGACCACTTTTCACACTTGTGTTGGTGCAGAAAACCACTTTTGCATTTGTATTAGTGTGGAAAAAACACTTTTTGCACTTGTGATAGTGTTGAAAAACCATTTTTCGCACTTGTGTTAGTGTTGAAAAACCACTTTTCGCACTTGTGTTAGTGTTGAAAAACCACTTTTCGCACTTGTGTTGGTGCAGGAAACCACTTTTGCACTTGTATTAGTGTGGAAAAAACACTTTTTGCACTTGTGATAGTGTTGAAAAACCACTTTTCGCACTTGTGTTAGTGTTGAAAAACCACTTTTCGCACTTGTGTTAGTGTTGAAAAACCACTTTTCGCACTTGTGTTGGTGCAGGAAACCACTTTTGCACTTGTATTAGTGTGGAAAAAACACTTTTTGCACTTGTGATAGTGTTGAAAAACCACTTTTCGCACTTGTGTTAGTGTTGAAAAACCACTTTTCGCACTTGTGTTGGTGCAGGAAACCACTTTTGCACTTGTATTAGTGTGGAAAAAACACTTTTCGCACTTGTGTTAGTGTTGAAAAACCACTTTTGGCACTTGTGTTAGTGTTGAAAAACCACCTTTCGCACTTGTGTTGGTGCAGGAAACCACTTTTGCACTTGTATTAGTGTGGAAAAAACACTTTTTGCACTTGTATTAGTGTGGAAAAACCACTTTTTGCACTTGCGATAGTGTTGAAAAACCACTTTTCGCACTTGTGTTAGTGTTGAAAAACCACTTTTCGCACTTGTGTTGGTGCAGGAAACCACTTTTGCACTTGTATTAGTGTGGAAAAACCACTTTTTGCACTTGTGTTAGTGTTGAAAAACCACTTTTCGCACTTGTGTTAGTGTTGAAAAAACACTTTTCGCACTTCTGTTGGTGTTGAAAAACCTGTTTTCGCACTTGTGCTGGTGCAGGAAACCACTTTTGCACTTGTATTAGTGTGGAAAAAACACTTTTTGCACTTGTGATAGTGTTGAAAAACCACTTTTCGCACTTGTGTTAGTGTTGAAAAACCACTTTTCGCACTTGTGTTGGTGCAGGAAACCACTTTTGCATTTGTATTAGTGTTGAAAAACCACTTTTCGCACTTGTGTTGGTGCAGGAAACCACTCTTGCACTTGTATTAGTGTGGAAAAACCACTTTTTGCACTTGTGTTAGTGTTGAAAAACCACTTTTCGCACTTGTGTTAGTGTTGAAAAACCACTTTTCGCACTTGTGTTAGTGTTGAAAAACCACTTTTCGCACTTGTGTTGGTGCAGGAAACCACTTTTGCACTTGTATTAGTGTGGAAAAAACACTTTTTGCACTTGTGATAGTGTTGAAAAACCACTTTTCGCACTTGTGTTAGTGTTGAAAAACCACTTTTCGCACTTGTGTTGGTGCAGGAAACCACTTTTGCACTTGTATTAGTGTGGAAAAAACACTTTTCGCACTTGTGTTAGTGTTGAAAAACCACTTTTCGCACTTGTGTTAGTGTTGAAAAACCACCTTTCGCACTTGTGTTGGTGCAGGAAACCACTTTTGCACTTGTATTAGTGTGGAAAAAACACTTTTTGCACTTGTATTAGTGTGGAAAAACCACTTTTTGCACTTGCGATAGTGTTGAAAAACCACTTTTCGCACTTGTGTTAGTGTTGAAAAACCACTTTTCGCACTTGTGTTGGTGCAGGAAACCACTTTTGCACTTGTATTAGTGTGGAAAAACCACTTTTTGCACTTGTGTTAGTGTTGAAAAACCACTTTTCGCACTTGTGTTAGTGTTGAAAAAACACTTTTCGCACTTCTGTTGGTGTTGAAAAACCTGTTTTCGCACTTGTGCTGGTGCAGGAAACCACTTTTGCACTTGTATTAGTGTGGAAAAAACACTTTTTGCACTTGTGATAGTGTTGAAAAACCACTTTTCGCACTTGTGTTAGTGTTGAAAAACCACTTTTCGCACTTGTGTTGGTGCAGGAAACCACTTTTGCATTTGTATTAGTGTGGAAAAACCACTTTTCGCACTTGTGTTAGTGTTGAAAAACCACTTTTCGCACTTGTGTTGGTGCAGGAAACCACTCTTGCACTTGTATTAGTGTGGAAAAACCACTTTTTGCACTTGTGTTAGTGTTGAAAAACCACTTTTCGCACTTGTGTTAGTGTTGAAAAACCACTTTTCGCACTTGTGTTAGTGCAGGAAACCACTTTTGCACTTGTATTAGTGTGGAAAAAACACTTTTTGCACTTGTGATAGTGTTGAAAAACCACTTTTCGCACTTCTGTTAGTGTTGAAAAACCACTTTTCGCACTTGTGTTGGTGCAGGAAACCACTTTTGCACTTGTATTAGTGTGGAAAAACCACTTTTCACACTTGTGTTAGTGTTGAAAATCCACTTTTCGCACTTGTGTTAGTGTTTAAAAACCACTTTTCGCACTTGTGTTGGTGCAGGAAACCACTTTTGCACTTGTATTAGTGTGGAAAAAACACTTTTTGCACTTGTGATAGTGTTGAAAAACCACTTTTTGCACTTGTGTTAGTGTTGAAAAACCACTTTTCGCACTTGTGTTAGTGTTGAAAAACCACTTTTCACACTTGTGTTGGTGCAGAAAACCACTTTTGCATTTGTATTAGTGTGGAAAAAACACTTTTTGCACTTGTGATAGTGTTGAAAAACCACTTTTCGCACTTGTGTTAGTGTTGAAAAACCACTTTTCGCACTTGTGTTAGTGTTGAAAAACCACTTTTCGCACTTGTGTTGGTGCAGGAAACCACTTTTGCACTTGTATTAGTGTAGAAAAAACACTTTTTGCACTTGTGATAGTGTTGAAAAACCACTTTTCGCACTTGTGTTAGTGTTGAAAAACCACTTTTCGCACTTGTGTTGGTGCAGGAAACCACTTTTGCACTTGTATTAGTGTGGAAAAAACACTTTTCGCACTTGTGTTAGTGTTGAAAAACCACTTTTCGCACTTGTGTTAGTGTTGAAAAACCACCTTTCGCACTTGTGTTGGTGCAGGAAACCACTTTTGCACTTGTATTAGTGTGGAAAAAACACTTTTTGCACTTGTATTAGTGTGGAAAAACCACTTTTTGCACTTGTGATAGTGTTGAAAAACCACTTTTCGCACTTCTGTTGGTGTTGAAAAACCTCTTTTCGCACTTGTGCTGGTGCAGGAAAACACTTTTGCACTTGTATTAGTGTGGAAAAAACACTTTTTGCACTTGTGTTAGTGTTGAAAACCCGCTTTTCGCACTTGTGTTGGTGCAGGAAACCACTTTTGCACTTGTATTAGTGTGGAAAAAACACTTTTTGCACTTGTGATAGTGTTGAAAAACCACTTTTTGCACTTGTGTTAGTGTTGAAAAACCACTTTTCGCACTTGTGTTAGTGTTGAAAGACCACTTTTCACACTTGTGTTGGTGCAGAAAACCACTTTTGCATTTGTATTAGTGTGGAAAAAACACTTTTTGCACTTGTGATAGTGTTGAAAAGCCATTTTTCGCACTTGTGTTAGTGTTGAAAAACCACTTTTCGCACTTGTGTTAGTGTTGAAAAACCACTTTTCGCACTTGTGTTGGTGCAGGAAACCACTTTTGCACTTGTATTAGTGTGGAAAAAACACTTTTTGCACTTGTGATAGTGTTGAAAAACCACTTTTCGCACTTGTGTTAGTGTTGAAAAACCACTTTTCGCACTTGTGTTAGTGTTGAAAAACCACTTTTCGCACTTGTGTTGGTGCAGGAAACCACTTTTGCACTTGTATTAGTGTGGAAAAAACACTTTTTGCACTTGTGATAGTGTTGAAAAACCACTTTTCGCACTTGTGTTAGTGTTGAAAAACCACTTTTCGCAATTGTGTTGGTGCAGGCAACCACTTTTGCACTTGTATTAGTGTGGAAAAAACACTTTTCGCACTTGTGTTAGTGTTGAAAAACCACTTTTCGCACTTGTGTTAGTGTTGAAAAACCACTTTTCGCACTTGTGTTGGTGCAGGAAACCACTTTTGCACTTGTATTAGTGTGGAAAAACACTTTTTGCACTTGTGATAATGTTGAAAAACCACTTTTCGCACTTGTGTTAGTGTTGAAAAACCACTTTTCCCACTTCTGTTAGTGCAGGAAACCACTTTTGCACTTGTATTAGTGTGGAAAAAACACTTTTTGCACTTGTGATAGTGTTGAAAAACCACTTTTCGCACTTCTGTTAGTGTTGAAAAACCACTTTTCGCACTTGTGTTGGTGCAGGAAACCACTTTTGCACTTGTATTAGTGTGGAAAACCACTTTTCACACTTGTGTTAGTGTTGAAAATCCACTTTTCGCACTTGTGTTAGTGTTTAAAAACCACTTTTCGCACTTGTGTTGGTGCAGGAAACCACTTTTGCACTTGTATTAGTGTGGAAAAAACACTTTTTGCACTTGTGATAGTGTTGAAAAACCACTTTTTGCACTTGTGTTAGTGTTGAAAAACCACTTTTCGCACTTGTGTTAGTGTTGAAAAACCACTTTTCACACTTGTGTTGGTGCAGAAAACCACTTTTGCATTTGTATTAGTGTGGAAAAAACACTTTTTGCACTTGTGATAGTGTTGAAAAACCACTTTTCGCACTTGTGTTAGTGTTGAAAAACCACTTTTCGCACTTGTGTTAGTGTTGAAAAACCACTTTTCGCACTTGTGTTGGTGCAGGAAACCACTTTTGCACTTGTATTAGTGTAGAAAAAACACTTTTTGCACTTGTGATAGTGTTGAAAAACCACTTTTCGCACTTGTGTTAGTGTTGAAAAACCACTTTTCGCACTTGTGTTGGTGCAGGAAACCACTTTTGCACTTGTATTAGTGTGGAAAAAACACTTTTCGCACTTGTGTTAGTGTTGAAAAACCACTTTTCGCACTTGTGTTAGTGTTGAAAAACCACCTTTCGCACTTGTGTTGGTGCAGGAAACCACTTTTGCACTTGTATTAGTGTGGAAAAAACACTTTTTGCACTTGTATTAGTGTGGAAAACCACTTTTTGCACTTGTGATAGTGTTGAAAAACCACTTTTCGCACTTGTGTTAGTGTTGAAAAACCACTTTTCGCACTTGTGTTGGTGCAGGAAACCACTTTTGCACTTGTATTAGTGTGGAAAAACCACTTTTTGCACTTGTGTTAGTGTTGAAAAACCATTTTTCGCACTTGTGTTAGTGTTGAAAAACCACTTTTCGCACTTCTGTTGGTGTTGAAAAACCTCTTTTCGCACTTGTGCTGGTGCAGGAAAACACTTTTGCACTTGTATTAGTGTGGAAAAAACACTTTTTGCACTTGTGTTAGTGTTGAAAACCCGCTTTTCGCACTTGTGTTGGTGCAGGAAACCACTTTTGCACTTGTATTAGTGTGGAAAAAACACTTTTTGCACTTGTGATAGTGTTGAAAAACCACTTTTTGCACTTGTGTTAGTGTTGAAAAACCACTTTTCGCACTTGTGTTAGTGTTGAAAGACCACTTTTCACACTTGTGTTGGTGCAGAAAACCACTTTTGCATTTGTATTAGTGTGGAAAAAACACTTTTTGCACTTGTGATAGTGTTGAAAAGCCATTTTTCGCACTTGTGTTAGTGTTGAAAAACCACTTTTCGCACTTGTGTTAGTGTTGAAAAACCACTTTTCGCACTTGTGTTGGTGCAGGAAACCACTTTTGCACTTGTATTAGTGTGGAAAAAACACTTTTTGCACTTGTGATAGTGTTGAAAAACCACTTTTCGCACTTGTGTTAGTGTTGAAAAACCACTTTTCGCACTTGTGTTAGTGTTGAAAAACCACTTTTCGCACTTGTGTTGGTGCAGGAAACCACTTTTGCACTTGTATTAGTGTGGAAAAAACACTTTTTGCACTTGTGATAGTGTTGAAAAACCACTTTTCGCACTTGTGTTAGTGTTGAAAAACCACTTTTCGCAATTGTGTTGGTGCAGGCAACCACTTTTGCACTTGTATTAGTGTGGAAAAAACACTTTTCGCACTTGTGTTAGTGTTGAAAAACCACTTTTCGCACTTGTGTTAGTGTTGAAAAACCACTTTTCGCACTTGTGTTGGTGCAGGAAACCACTTTTGCACTTGTATTAGTGTGGAAAAACACTTTTTGCACTTGTGATAATGTTGAAAAACCACTTTTCGCACTTGTGTTAGTGTTGAAAAACCACTTTTCCCACTTCTGTTAGTGTTGAAAAACCACTTTTCGCACTTGTGTTGGTGCAGGAAACCACTTTTGCACTTGTATTAGTGTGGAAAAAACACTTTTTGCACTTGTGTTAGTGTTGAAAAACCACTTTTCGCACTTGTGTTAGTGTTGAAAGACCACTTTTCACACTTGTGTTGGTGCAGAAAACCACTTTTGCATTTGTATTAGTGTGGAAAAAACACTTTTTGCACTTGTGATAGTGTTGAAAAGCCATTTTTCGCACTTGTGTTAGTGTTGAAAAACCACTTTTCGCACTTGTGTTAGTGTTGAAAAACCACTTTTCGCACTTGTGTTGGTGCAGGAAACCACTTTTGCACTTGTATTAGTGTGGAAAAAACACTTTTTGCACTTGTGATAGTGTTGAAAAACCACTTTTCGCACTTGTGTTAGTGTTGAAAAACCGCTTTTCGCACTTGTGTTAGTGTTGAAAAACCACTTTTCGCACTTGTGTTGGTGCAGGAAACCACTTTTGCACTTGTATTAGTGTGGAAAAAACACTTTTTGCACTTGTGATAGTGTTGAAAAACCACTTTTCGCACTTGTGTTAGTGTTGAAAAACCACTTTTCGCAATTGTGTTGGTGCAGGCAACCACTTTTGCACTTGTATTAGTGTGGAAAAAACACTTTTCGCACTTGTGTTAGTGTTGAAAAACCACTTTTCGCACTTGTGTTAGTGTTGAAAAACCACTTTTCGCACTTGTGTTGGTGCAGGAAACCACTTTTGCACTTGTATTAGTGTGGAAAAACACTTTTTGCACTTGTGATAATGTTGAAAAACCACTTTTCGCACTTGTGTTAGTGTTGAAAAACCACTTTTCCCACTTCTGTTAGTGTTGAAAAACCACTTTTCGCACTTGTGTTGGTGCAGGAAACCACTTTTGCACTTGTATTAGTGTGGAAAAAACACTTTTTGCACTTGTGTTAGTGTTGAAAAACCACTTTTCGCACTTGTGTTAGTGTTGAAAGACCACTTTTCACACTTGTGTTGGTGCAGAAAACCACTTTTGCATTTGTATTAGTGTGGAAAAAACACTTTTTGCACTTGTGATAGTGTTGAAAAACCATTTTTCGCACTTGTGTTAGTGTTGAAAAACCACTTTTCGCACTTGTGTTAGTGTTGAAAAACCACTTTTCGCACTTGTGTTGGTGCAGGAAACCACTTTTGCACTTGTATTAGTGTGGAAAAACCACTTTTTGCACTTGTGTTAGTGTTGAAAAACCACTTTTCGCACTTGTGTTAGTGTTGAAAAACCATTTTTCGCACTTGTGTTAGTGTTGAAAAACCACTTTTCGCACTTGTGTTGGTGCAGGAAACCACTTTTGCACTTGTATTAGTGTGGAAAAACCACTTTTCACACTTGTGTTAGTGTTGAAAAACCACTTTTCGCACTTGTGTTAGTGTTTAAAAACCACTTTTCGCACTTGTGTTGGTGCAGGAAACCACTTTTGCACTTGTATTAGTGTGGAAAAAACACTTTTTGCACTTGTGATAGTGTTGAAAAACCACTTTTTGCACTTGTGTTAGTGTTGAAAAACCACTTTTCGCACTTGTGTTAGTGTTGAAAAACCACTTTTCACACTTGTGTTGGTGCAGAAAACCACTTTTGCATTTGTATTAGTGTGGAAAAAACACTTTTTGCACTTGTGATAGTGTTGAAAAACCACTTTTCGCACTTGTGTTAGTGTTGAAAAACCACTTTTCGCACTTGTGTTAGTGTTGAAAGACCACTTTTCGCACTTGTGTTGGTGCAGGAAACCACTTTTGCACTTGTATTAGTGTGGAAAAAACACTTTTTGCACTTGTGATAGTGTTGAAAAACCACTTTTCGCACTTGTGTTAGTGTTGAAAAACCACTTTTCGCACTTGTGTTGGTGCAGGAAACCACTTTTGCACTTGTATTAGTGTGGAAAAAACACTTTTCGCACTTGTGTTAGTGTTGAAAAACCACTTTTCGCACTTGTGTTAGTGTTGAAAGACCACTTTTCGCACTTGTGTTGGTGCAGGAAACCACTTTTGCACTTGTATTAGTGTGGAAAAAACACTTTTTGCACTTGTGATAGTGTTGAAAAACCACTTTTCGCACTTGTGTTAGTGTTGAAAAACCACTTTTCGCACTTGTGTTGGTGCAGGAAACCACTTTTG
Organism: Myxine glutinosa; assembly: GCF_964187855.1. Classification (NCBI taxonomy): domain Eukaryota; kingdom Metazoa; phylum Chordata; class Myxini; order Myxiniformes; family Myxinidae; genus Myxine; species Myxine glutinosa. The sequence goes on along the minus strand of NW_027616853.1, from coordinate 128,125 downwards.
CACTTGTATTAGTGTGGAAAAAACACTTTTCGCACTTGTGTTAGTGTTGAAAAACCACTTTTCGCACTTGTGTTAGTGTTGAAAAACCACCTTTCGCACTTGTGTTGGTGCAGGAAACCACTTTTGCACTTGTATTATTGTGGAAAAAACACTTTTTGCACTTGTATTAGTGTGGAAAAACCACTTTTTGCACTTGTGATAGTGTTGAAAAACCACTTTTCGCACTTGTGTTAGTGTTGAAAAACCACTTTTCGCACTTGTGTTGGTGCAGGAAACCACTTTTGCACTTGTATTAGTGTGGAAAAACCACTTTTTGCACTTGTGTTAGTGTTGAAAAACCACTTTTCGCACTTGTGTTAGTGTTGAAAAACCACTTTTCGCACTTCTGTTGGTGTTGAAAAACCACTTTTCGCACTTGTGTTAGTGTTGAAAAACTACTTTTCGCACTTGTGTTAGTGTTGAAAAACCACTTTTCGCACTTGTGTTGGTGCAGCAAACCACTTTTGCACTTGTATTAGTGTGGAAAAACACTTTTTGCACTTGTGATAATGTTGAAAAACCACTTTTTGCACTTGTGTTAGTGTTGAAAAACCACTTTTCCCACTTCTGTTAGTGTTGAAAAACCACTTTTCGCACTTGTGTTGGTGCAGGAAACCACTTTTGCACTTGTATTAGTGTGGAAAAAACACTTTTTGCACTTGTGTTAGTGTTGAAAAACCACTTTTCGCAGTTGTGCTGGTGCAGGAAACCACTTTTGCACTTGTATTAGTGTGGAAAAACCACTTTTTGCACTTGTGTTAGTGTTGAAAAACCACTTTTCGCACTTGTGTTAGTGTTGAAAAAACACTTTTCGCACTTCTGTTGGTGTTGAAAAACCTGTTTTCGCACTTGTGCTGGTGCAGGAAACCACTTTTGCATTTGTATTAGTGTTGAAAAACCACTTTTCGCACTTGTGTTGGTGCAGGAAACCACTCTTGCACTTGTATTAGTGTGGAAAAACCACTTTTTGCACTTGTGTTAGTGTTGAAAAACCACTTTTCGCACTTGTGTTAGTGTTGAAAAACCACTTTTCGCACTTGTGTTAGTGTTGAAAAACCACTTTTCGCACTTGTGTTGGTGCAGGAAACCACTTTTGCACTTGTATTAGTGTGGAAAAAACACTTTTTGCACTTGTGATAGTGTTGAAAAACCACTTTTCGCACTTGTGTTAGTGTTGAAAAACCACTTTTCGCACTTGTGTTGGTGCAGGAAACCACTTTTGCACTTGTATTAGTGTGGAAAAAACACTTTTCGCACTTGTGTTAGTGTTGAAAAACCACTTTTCGCACTTGTGTTAGTGTTGAAAAACCACCTTTCGCACTTGTGTTGGTGCAGGAAACCACTTTTGCACTTGTATTAGTGTGGAAAAAACACTTTTTGCACTTGTATTAGTGTGGAAAAACCACTTTTTGCACTTGCGATAGTGTTGAAAAACCACTTTTCGCACTTGTGTTAGTGTTGAAAAACCACTTTTCGCACTTGTGTTGGTGCAGGAAACCACTTTTGCACTTGTATTAGTGTGGAAAAACCACTTTTTGCACTTGTGTTAGTGTTGAAAAACCACTTTTCGCACTTGTGTTAGTGTTGAAAAAACACTTTTCGCACTTCTGTTGGTGTTGAAAAACCTGTTTTCGCACTTGTGCTGGTGCAGGAAACCACTTTTGCACTTGTATTAGTGTGGAAAAAACACTTTTTGCACTTGTGATAGTGTTGAAAAACCACTTTTCGCACTTGTGTTAGTGTTGAAAAACCACTTTTCGCACTTGTGTTGGTGCAGGAAACCACTTTTGCATTTGTATTAGTGTGGAAAAACCACTTTTCGCACTTGTGTTAGTGTTGAAAAACCACTTTTCGCACTTGTGTTGGTGCAGGAAACCACTCTTGCACTTGTATTAGTGTGGAAAAACCACTTTTTGCACTTGTGTTAGTGTTGAAAAACCACTTTTCGCACTTGTGTTAGTGTTGAAAAACCACTTTTCGCACTTGTGTTAGTGCAGGAAACCACTTTTGCACTTGTATTAGTGTGGAAAAAACACTTTTTGCACTTGTGATAGTGTTGAAAAACCACTTTTCGCACTTCTGTTAGTGTTGAAAAACCACTTTTCGCACTTGTGTTGGTGCAGGAAACCACTTTTGCACTTGTATTAGTGTGGAAAAACCACTTTTCACACTTGTGTTAGTGTTGAAAATCCACTTTTCGCACTTGTGTTAGTGTTTAAAAACCACTTTTCGCACTCGTGTTGGTGCAGGAAACCACTTTTGCACTTGTATTAGTGTGGAAAAAACACTTTTTGCACTTGTGATAGTGTTGAAAAACCACTTTTTGCACTTGTGTTAGTGTTGAAAAACCACTTTTCGCACTTGTGTTAGTGTTGAAAAACCACTTTTCACACTTGTGTTGGTGCAGAAAACCACTTTTGCATTTGTATTAGTGTGGAAAAAACACTTTTTGCACTTGTGATAGTGTTGAAAAACCACTTTTCGCACTTGTGTTAGTGTTGAAAAACCACTTTTCGCACTTGTGTTAGTGTTGAAAAACCACTTTTCGCACTTGTGTTGGTGCAGGAAACCACTTTTGCACTTGTATTAGTGTAGAAAAAACACTTTTTGCACTTGTGATAGTGTTGAAAAACCACTTTTCGCACTTGTGTTAGTGTTGAAAAACCACTTTTCGCACTTGTGTTGGTGCAGGAAACCACTTTTGCACTTGTATTAGTGTGGAAAAAACACTTTTCGCACTTGTGTTAGTGTTGAAAAACCACTTTTCGCACTTGTGTTAGTGTTGAAAAACCACCTTTCGCACTTGTGTTGGTGCAGGAAACCACTTTTGCACTTGTATTAGTGTGGAAAAAACACTTTTTGCACTTGTATTAGTGTGGAAAAACCACTTTTTGCACTTGTGATAGTGTTGAAAAACCACTTTTCGCACTTGTGTTAGTGTTGAAAAACCACTTTTCGCACTTGTGTTGGTGCAGGAAACCACTTTTGCACTTGTATTAGTGTGGAAAAACCACTTTTTGCACTTGTGTTAGTGTTGAAAAACCATTTTTCGCACTTGTGTTAGTGTTGAAAAACCACTTTTCGCACTTCTGTTGGTGTTGAAAAACCTCTTTTCGCACTTGTGCTGGTGCAGGAAAACACTTTTGCACTTGTATTAGTGTGGAAAAAACACTTTTTGCACTTGTGTTAGTGTTGAAAACCCGCTTTTCGCACTTGTGTTGGTGCAGGAAACCACTTTTGCACTTGTATTAGTGTGGAAAAAACACTTTTTGCACTTGTGATAGTGTTGAAAAACCACTTTTTGCACTTGTGTTAGTGTTGAAAAACCACTTTTCGCACTTGTGTTAGTGTTGAAAGACCACTTTTCACACTTGTGTTGGTGCAGAAAACCACTTTTGCATTTGTATTAGTGTGGAAAAAACACTTTTTGCACTTGTGATAGTGTTGAAAAGCCATTTTTCGCACTTGTGTTAGTGTTGAAAAACCACTTTTCGCACTTGTGTTAGTGTTGAAAAACCACTTTTCGCACTTGTGTTGGTGCAGGAAACCACTTTTGCACTTGTATTAGTGTGGAAAAAACACTTTTTGCACTTGTGATAGTGTTGAAAAACCACTTTTCGCACTTGTGTTAGTGTTGAAAAACCACTTTTCGCACTTGTGTTAGTGTTGAAAAACCACTTTTCGCACTTGTGTTGGTGCAGGAAACCACTTTTGCACTTGTATTAGTGTGGAAAAAACACTTTTTGCACTTGTGATAGTGTTGAAAAACCACTTTTCGCACTTGTGTTAGTGTTGAAAAACCACTTTTCGCAATTGTGTTGGTGCAGGCAACCACTTTTGCACTTGTATTAGTGTGGAAAAAACACTTTTCGCACTTGTGTTAGTGTTGAAAAACCACTTTTCGCACTTGTGTTAGTGTTGAAAAACCACTTTTCGCACTTGTGTTGGTGCAGGAAACCACTTTTGCACTTGTATTAGTGTGGAAAAACACTTTTTGCACTTGTGATAATGTTGAAAAACCACTTTTCGCACTTGTGTTAGTGTTGAAAAACCACTTTTCCCACTTCTGTTAGTGCAGGAAACCACTTTTGCACTTGTATTAGTGTGGAAAAAACACTTTTTGCACTTGTGATAGTGTTGAAAAACCACTTTTCGCACTTCTGTTAGTGTTGAAAAACCACTTTTCGCACTTGTGTTGGTGCAGGAAACCACTTTTGCACTTGTATTAGTGTGGAAAAACCACTTTTCACACTTGTGTTAGTGTTGAAAATCCACTTTTCGCACTTGTGTTAGTGTTTAAAAACCACTTTTCGCACTTGTGTTGGTGCAGGAAACCACTTTTGCACTTGTATTAGTGTGGAAAAAACACTTTTTGCACTTGTGATAGTGTTGAAAAACCACTTTTTGCACTTGTGTTAGTGTTGAAAAACCACTTTTCGCACTTGTGTTAGTGTTGAAAAACCACTTTTCACACTTGTGTTGGTGCAGAAAACCACTTTTGCATTTGTATTAGTGTGGAAAAAACACTTTTTGCACTTGTGATAGTGTTGAAAAACCACTTTTCGCACTTGTGTTAGTGTTGAAAAACCACTTTTCGCACTTGTGTTAGTGTTGAAAAACCACTTTTCGCACTTGTGTTGGTGCAGGAAACCACTTTTGCACTTGTATTAGTGTAGAAAAAACACTTTTTGCACTTGTGATAGTGTTGAAAAACCACTTTTCGCACTTGTGTTAGTGTTGAAAAACCACTTTTCGCACTTGTGTTGGTGCAGGAAACCACTTTTGCACTTGTATTAGTGTGGAAAAAACACTTTTCGCACTTGTGTTAGTGTTGAAAAACCACTTTTCGCACTTGTGTTAGTGTTGAAAAACCACCTTTCGCACTTGTGTTGGTGCAGGAAACCACTTTTGCACTTGTATTAGTGTGGAAAAAACACTTTTTGCACTTGTATTAGTGTGGAAAACCACTTTTTGCACTTGTGATAGTGTTGAAAAACCACTTTTCGCACTTGTGTTAGTGTTGAAAAACCACTTTTCGCACTTGTGTTGGTGCAGGAAACCACTTTTGCACTTGTATTAGTGTGGAAAAACCACTTTTTGCACTTGTGTTAGTGTTGAAAAACCATTTTTCGCACTTGTGTTAGTGTTGAAAAACCACTTTTCGCACTTCTGTTGGTGTTGAAAAACCTCTTTTCGCACTTGTGCTGGTGCAGGAAAACACTTTTGCACTTGTATTAGTGTGGAAAAAACACTTTTTGCACTTGTGTTAGTGTTGAAAACCCGCTTTTCGCACTTGTGTTGGTGCAGGAAACCACTTTTGCACTTGTATTAGTGTGGAAAAAACACTTTTTGCACTTGTGATAGTGTTGAAAAACCACTTTTTGCACTTGTGTTAGTGTTGAAAAACCACTTTTCGCACTTGTGTTAGTGTTGAAAGACCACTTTTCACACTTGTGTTGGTGCAGAAAACCACTTTTGCATTTGTATTAGTGTGGAAAAAACACTTTTTGCACTTGTGATAGTGTTGAAAAGCCATTTTTCGCACTTGTGTTAGTGTTGAAAAACCACTTTTCGCACTTGTGTTAGTGTTGAAAAACCACTTTTCGCACTTGTGTTGGTGCAGGAAACCACTTTTGCACTTGTATTAGTGTGGAAAAAACACTTTTTGCACTTGTGATAGTGTTGAAAAACCACTTTTCGCACTTGTGTTAGTGTTGAAAAACCACTTTTCGCACTTGTGTTAGTGTTGAAAAACCACTTTTCGCACTTGTGTTGGTGCAGGAAACCACTTTTGCACTTGTATTAGTGTGGAAAAAACACTTTTTGCACTTGTGATAGTGTTGAAAAACCACTTTTCGCACTTGTGTTAGTGTTGAAAAACCACTTTTCGCAATTGTGTTGGTGCAGGCAACCACTTTTGCACTTGTATTAGTGTGGAAAAAACACTTTTCGCACTTGTGTTAGTGTTGAAAAACCACTTTTCGCACTTGTGTTAGTGTTGAAAAACCACTTTTCGCACTTGTGTTGGTGCAGGAAACCACTTTTGCACTTGTATTAGTGTGGAAAAACACTTTTTGCACTTGTGATAATGTTGAAAAACCACTTTTCGCACTTGTGTTAGTGTTGAAAAACCACTTTTCCCACTTCTGTTAGTGTTGAAAAACCACTTTTCGCACTTGTGTTGGTGCAGGAAACCACTTTTGCACTTGTATTAGTGTGGAAAAAACACTTTTTGCACTTGTGTTAGTGTTGAAAAACCACTTTTCGCACTTGTGTTAGTGTTGAAAGACCACTTTTCACACTTGTGTTGGTGCAGAAAACCACTTTTGCATTTGTATTAGTGTGGAAAAAACACTTTTTGCACTTGTGATAGTGTTGAAAAGCCATTTTTCGCACTTGTGTTAGTGTTGAAAAACCACTTTTCGCACTTGTGTTAGTGTTGAAAAACCACTTTTCGCACTTGTGTTGGTGCAGGAAACCACTTTTGCACTTGTATTAGTGTGGAAAAAACACTTTTTGCACTTGTGATAGTGTTGAAAAACCACTTTTCGCACTTGTGTTAGTGTTGAAAAACCGCTTTTCGCACTTGTGTTAGTGTTGAAAAACCACTTTTCGCACTTGTGTTGGTGCAGGAAACCACTTTTGCACTTGTATTAGTGTGGAAAAAACACTTTTTGCACTTGTGATAGTGTTGAAAAACCACTTTTCGCACTTGTGTTAGTGTTGAAAAACCACTTTTCGCAATTGTGTTGGTGCAGGCAACCACTTTTGCACTTGTATTAGTGTGGAAAAAACACTTTTCGCACTTGTGTTAGTGTTGAAAAACCACTTTTCGCACTTGTGTTAGTGTTGAAAAACCACTTTTCGCACTTGTGTTGGTGCAGGAAACCACTTTTGCACTTGTATTAGTGTGGAAAAACACTTTTTGCACTTGTGATAATGTTGAAAAACCACTTTTCGCACTTGTGTTAGTGTTGAAAAACCACTTTTCCCACTTCTGTTAGTGTTGAAAAACCACTTTTCGCACTTGTGTTGGTGCAGGAAACCACTTTTGCACTTGTATTAGTGTGGAAAAAACACTTTTTGCACTTGTGTTAGTGTTGAAAAACCACTTTTCGCACTTGTGTTAGTGTTGAAAGACCACTTTTCACACTTGTGTTGGTGCAGAAAACCACTTTTGCATTTGTATTAGTGTGGAAAAAACACTTTTTGCACTTGTGATAGTGTTGAAAAACCATTTTTCGCACTTGTGTTAGTGTTGAAAAACCACTTTTCGCACTTGTGTTAGTGTTGAAAAACCACTTTTCGCACTTGTGTTGGTGCAGGAAACCACTTTTGCACTTGTATTAGTGTGGAAAAACCACTTTTTGCACTTGTGTTAGTGTTGAAAAACCACTTTTCGCACTTGTGTTAGTGTTGAAAAACCATTTTTCGCACTTGTGTTAGTGTTGAAAAACCACTTTTCGCACTTGTGTTGGTGCAGGAAACCACTTTTGCACTTGTATTAGTGTGGAAAAACCACTTTTCACACTTGTGTTAGTGTTGAAAAACCACTTTTCGCACTTGTGTTAGTGTTTAAAAACCACTTTTCGCACTTGTGTTGGTGCAGGAAACCACTTTTGCACTTGTATTAGTGTGGAAAAAACACTTTTTGCACTTGTGATAGTGTTGAAAAACCACTTTTTGCACTTGTGTTAGTGTTGAAAAACCACTTTTCGCACTTGTGTTAGTGTTGAAAAACCACTTTTCACACTTGTGTTGGTGCAGAAAACCACTTTTGCATTTGTATTAGTGTGGAAAAAACACTTTTTGCACTTGTGATAGTGTTGAAAAACCACTTTTCGCACTTGTGTTAGTGTTGAAAAACCACTTTTCGCACTTGTGTTAGTGTTGAAAGACCACTTTTCGCACTTGTGTTGGTGCAGGAAACCACTTTTGCACTTGTATTAGTGTGGAAAAAACACTTTTTGCACTTGTGATAGTGTTGAAAAACCACTTTTCGCACTTGTGTTAGTGTTGAAAAACCACTTTTCGCACTTGTGTTGGTGCAGGAAACCACTTTTGCACTTGTATTAGTGTGGAAAAAACACTTTTCGCACTTGTGTTAGTGTTGAAAAACCACTTTTCGCACTTGTGTTAGTGTTGAAAGACCACTTTTCGCACTTGTGTTGGTGCAGGAAACCACTTTTGCACTTGTATTAGTGTGGAAAAAACACTTTTTGCACTTGTGATAGTGTTGAAAAACCACTTTTCGCACTTGTGTTAGTGTTGAAAAACCACTTTTCGCACTTGTGTTGGTGCAGGAAACCACTTTTGCACTTGTATTAGTGTGGAAAAAACACTTTTCGCACTTGTGTTAGTGTTGAAAAACCACTTTTCGCACTTGTGTTAGTGTTGAAAAACCACCTTTCGCACTTGTGTTGGTGCAGGAAACCACTTTTGCACTTGTATTATTGTGGAAAAAACACTTTTTGCACTTGTATTAGTGTGGAAAAACCACTTTTTGCACTTGTGATAGTGTTGAAAAACCACTTTTCGCACTTGTGTTAGTGTTGAAAAACCACTTTTCGCACTTGTGTTGGTGCAGGAAACCACTTTTGCACTTGTATTAGTGTGGAAAAACCACTTTTTGCACTTGTGTTAGTGTTGAAAAACCACTTTTCGCACTTGTGTTAGTGTTGAAAAACCACTTTTCGCACTTCTGTTGGTGTTGAAAAACCACTTTTCGCACTTGTGCTGGTGCAGGAAACCACTTTTGCACTTGTATTAGTGTGGAAAAAACACTTTTTGCACTTGTGATAGTGTTGAAAAACCACTTTTCGCACTTGTGTTAGTGTTGAAAAACCACTTTTCGCACTTGTGTTGGTGCAGGAAACCACTTTTGCACTTGTATTAGTGTGGAAAAAACACTTTTCGCACTTGTGTTAGTGTTGAAAAACCACTTTTTGCACTTGTGTTGGTGCAGGAAACCACTTTTGCACTTGTATTAGTGTGGAAAAAACACTTTTTGCACTTGTGATAGTGTGGTAAAACCACTTTTCGCACTTGTGTTAGTGTTGAAAAACCACTTTTCGCACTTGTGTTAGTGTTGAAAAACCACTTTTCACACTTGTGTTAGTGCAGGAAACCACTTTTGCACTTGTATTAGTGTGGAAAAAACACTTTTTGCACTTGTGATAGTGTTGAAAAACCACTTTTCGCACTTGTGTTAGTGTTGAAAAACCACTTTTCGCACTTGTGTTGGTGCAGAAAACCACTTTTGCATTTGTATTAGTGTGGAAAAAACACTTTTTGCACTTGTGATAGTGTTGAAAAACCACTTTTCGCACTTGTGTTAGTGTTGAAAAACCACTTTTCGCACTGGTGTTAGTGTTGAAAGACCACTTTTCGCACTTGTGTTGGTGCAGGAAACCACTTTTGCACTTGTATTAGTGTGGAAAAAACACTTTTTGCACTTGTGATAGTGTTGAAAAACCACTTTTCGCACTTGTGTTAGTGTTGAAAAACCACTTTTCGCACTTGTGTTGGTGCAGGAAACCACTTTTGCACTTGTATTAGTGTGGAAAAAACACTTTTCGCACTTGTGTTAGTGTTGAAAAACCACTTTTCGCACTTGTGTTAGTGTTGAAAAACCACCTTTCGCACTTGTGTTGGTGCAGGAAACCACTTTTGCACTTGTATTATTGTGGAAAAAACACTTTTTGCACTTGTATTAGTGTGGAAAAACCACTTTTTGCACTTGTGATAGTGTTGAAAAACCACTTTTCGCACTTGTGTTAGTGTTGAAAAACCACTTTTCGCACTTGTGTTGGTGCAGGAAACCACTTTTGTACTTGTATTAGTGTGGAAAAACCACTTTTTGCACTTGTGTTAGTGTTGAAAAACCACTTTTCGCACTTGTGTTAGTGTTGAAAAACCACTTTTCGCACTTCTGTTGGTGTTGAAAAACCTCTTTTCGCACTTGTGCTGGTGCAGGAAACCACTTTTGCACTTGTATTAGTGTGGAAAAAACACTTTTTGCACTTGTGATAGTGTTGAAAAACCACTTTTCGCACTTGTGTTAGTGTTGAAAAACCACTTTTCGCACTTGTGTTGGTGCAGGAAACCACTTTTGCATTTGTATTAGTGTGGAAAAACCACTTTTCGCACTTGTGTTAGTGTTGAAAAACCACTTTTTGCACTTGTGTTGGTGCAGGAAACCACTTTTCGCACTTCTGTTGGTGTTGAAAAACCTCTTTTCGCACTTGTGCTGGTGCAGGAAACCACTTTTGCACTTGTATTAGTGTGGAAAAAACACTTTTTGCACTTGTGATAGTGTTGAAAAACCACTTTTCGCACTTGTGTTAGTGTTGAAAAACCACTTTTCGCACTTGTGTTGGTGCAGGAAACCACTTTTGCATTTGTATTAGTGTGGAAAAACCACTTTTCGCACTTGTGTTAGTGTTGAAAAACCACTTTTTGCACTTGTGTTGGTGCAGGAAACCACTTTTGCACTTGTATTAGTGTGGAAAAAACACTTTTTGCACTTGTGATAGTGTGGAAAAACCACTTTTCGCACTTGTGTTAGTGTTGAAAAACCACTTTTCGCACTTGTGTTAGTGTTGAAAAACCACTTTTCACACTTGTGTTAGTGCAGGAAACCACTTTTGCACTTGTATTAGTGTGGAAAAAACACTTTTTGCACGTGTGATAGTGTTGAAAAACCACTTTTCGCACTTGTGTTAGTGTTGAAAAACCACTTTTCGCACTTGTGTTGGTGCAGGAAACCACTTTTGCACTTGTATTAGTGTGGAAAAACCACTTTTCACACTTGTGTTAGTGTTGAAAAACCACTTTTCGCAGTTGTGTTAGTGTTTAAAAACCACTTTTCGCACTTGTGTTGGTGCAGGAAACCACTTTTGCACTTGTATTAGTGTGGAAAAAACACTTTTTGCACTTGTGATAGTGTTGAAAAACCACTTTTTGCACTTGTGTTAGTGTTGAAAAACCACTTTTCGCACTTGTGTTAGTGTTGAAAAACCACTTTTCACACTTGTGTTGGTGCAGAAAACCACTTTTGCATTTGTATTAGTGTGGAAAAAACACTTTTTGCACTTGTGATAGTGTTGAAAAACCACTTTTCGCACTTGTGTTAGTGTTGAAAAACCACTTTTCGCACTTGTGTTAGTGTTGAAAAACCACTTTTCGCACTTGTGTTGGTGCAGGAAACCACTTTTGCACTTGTATTCGTGTAGAAAAAACACTTTTTGCACTTGTGATAGTGTTGAAAAACCACTTTTCGCACTTGTGTTAGTGTTGAAAAACCACTTTTCGCACTTGTGTTGGTGCAGGAAACCACTTTTGCATTTGTATTAGTGTGGAAAAACCACTTTTCGCACTTGTGTTAGTGTTGAAAAACCACTTTTTGCACTTGTGTTGGTGCAGGAAACCACTTTTGCACTTGTATTAGTGTGGAAAAACCACTTTTTGCACTTGTGTTAGTGTTGAAAAACCACTTTTCGCACTTGTGTTAGTGTTGAAAAACCACTTTTCGCACTTGTGTTAGTGCAGGAAACCACTTTTGCACTTGTATTAGTGTGGAAAAAACACTTTTTGCACTTGTGATAGTGTTGAAAAACCACTTTTCGCACTTGTGTTAGTGTTGAAAAACCACTTTTCGCACTTGTGTTGGTGCAGGAAACCACTTTTGCACTTGTATTAGTGTGGAAAAACCACTTTTCACACTTGTGTTAGTGTTGAAAAACCACTTTTCGCACTTGTGTTAGTGTTTAAAAACCACTTTTCGCACTTGTGTTGGTGCAGGAAACCACTTTTGCACTTGTATTAGTGTGGAAAAAACACTTTTTGCACTTGTGATAGTGTTGAAAAACCACTTTTTGCACTTGTGTTAGTGTTGAAAAACCACTTTTCGCACTTGTGTTAGTGTTGAAAAACCACTTTTCAGACTTGTGTTGGTGCAGAAAACCACTTTTGCATTTGTATTAGTGTGGAAAAAACACTTTTTGCACTTGTGATAGTGTTGAAAAACCACTTTTCGCACTTGTGTTAGTGTTGAAAAACCACTTTTCGCACTTGTGTTAGTGTTGAAAAACCACTTTTCGCACTTGTGTTGGTGCAGGAAACCACTTTTGCACTTGTATTAGTGTAGAAAAAACACTTTTTGCACTTGTGATAGTGTTGAAAAACCACTTTTCGCACTTGTGTTAGTGTTGAAAAACCACTTTTCGCACTTGTGTTGGTGCAGGAAACCACTTTTGCACTTGTATTAGTGTGGAAAAAACACTTTTCGCACTTGCGTTAGTGTTGAAAAACCACTTTTCGCACTTGTGTTAGTGTTGAAAAACCACCTTTCGCACTTGTGTTGGTGCAGGAAACCACTTTTGCACTTGTATTAGTGTGGAAAAAACACTTTTTGCACTTGTATTAGTGTGGAAAAACCACTTTTTGCACTTGTGATAGTGTTGAAAAACCACTTTTCGCACTTGTGTTAGTGTTGAAAAACCACTTTTCGCACTTGTGTTGGTGCAGGAAACCACTTTTGCACTTGTATTAGTGTGGAAAAACCACTTTTTGCACTTGTGTTAGTGTTGAAAAACCATTTTTCGCACTTGTGTTAGTGTTGAAAAACCACTTTTCGCACTTCTGTTGGTGTTGAAAAATCTCTTTTCGCACTTGTGCTGGTGCAGGAAACCACTTTTGCACTTGTATTAGTGTGGAAAAAACACTTTTTGCACTTGTGATAGTGTTGAAAAACCACTTTTCGCACTTGTGTTAGTGTTGAAAAACTACTTTTCGCACTTGTGTTGGTGCAGGAAACCACTTTTGCACTTGTATTAGTGTGGAAAAAACACTTTTTGCACTTGTGATAGTGTTGAAAAACCACTTTTTGCACTTGTGTTAGTGTTGAAAAACCACTTTTCGCACTTGTGTTAGTGTTGAAAGACCACTTTTCACACTTGTGTTGGTGCAGAAAACCACTTTTGCATTTGTATTAGTGTGGAAAAAACACTTTTTGCACTTGTGATAGTGTTGAAAAGCCATTTTTCGCACTTGTGTTAGTGTTGAAAAACCACTTTTCGCACTTGTGTTATTGTTGAAAAACCACTTTTCGCACTTGTGTTGGTGCAGGAAACCTCTTTTGCACTTGTATTAGTGTAGAAAAAACACTTTTTGCACTTGTGATAGTGTTGAAAAACCACTTTTCGCACTTGTGTTAGTGTTGAAAAACCACTTTTCGCACTTGTGTTAGTGTTGAAAAACCACTTTTCGCACTTGTGTTGGTGCAGGAAACCACTTTTACACTTGTATTAGTGTGGAAAAAACACTTTTGGCACTTGTGATAGTGTTGAAAAACCACTTTTCGCACTTGTGTTAGTGTTGAAAAACCACTTTTCGCACTTGTGTTGGTGCAGGCAACCACTTTTGCACTTGTATTAGTGTGGAAAAAACACTTTTCGCACTTGTGTTAGTGTTGAAAAACTACTTTTCGCACTTGTGTTAGTGTTGAAAAACCACTTTTCGCACTTGTGTTGGTGCAGGAAACCACTTTTGCACTTGTATTAGTGTGGAAAAACACTTGTTGCACTTGTGATAATGTTGAAAAACCACTTTTCGCACTTGTGTTAGTGTTGAAAAACCACTTTTCCCACTTCTGTTAGTGTTGAAAAACCACTTTTCGCACTTGTGTTGGTGCAGGAAACCACTTTTGCACTTGTATTAGTGTGGAAAAAACACTTTTTGCACTTGTGTTAGTGTTGAAAAACCACTTTTCGCAGTTGTGTTAGTGTTGAAAGACCACTTTTCACACTTGTGTTGGTGCAGAAAACCACTTTTGCATTTGTATTAGTGTGGAAAAAACACTTTTTGCACTTGTGATAGTGTTGAAAAACCATTTTTCGCACTTGTGTTAGTGTTGAAAAACCACTTTTCGCACTTGTGTTAGTGTTGAAAAACCACTTTTCGCACTTGTGTTGGTGCAGGAAACCACTTTTGCACTTGTATTAGTGTGGAAAAAACACTTTTTGCACTTGTGATAGTGTTGAAAAACCACTTTTCGCATTTGTGTTAGTGTTGAAAAACCACTTTTCGCACTTGTGTTAGTGTTGAAAAACCACTTTTCGCACTTGTGTTGGTGCAGGAAACCACTTTTGCACTTGTATTAGTGTGGAAAAACCACTTTTCGCACTTGTGTTAGTGTTGAAAAACCACTTTCGCACTTGTGTTGGTGCAAGAAACCACTTTTGCACTTGTATTGGTGTGGAAAAAACACTTTTTGCACTTGTGATAGTGTTGAAAAACCACTTTTCGCACTTGTGTTAGTGTTGAAAAACCACTTTTCGCACTTGTGTTGGTGCAGGAAGCCACTTTTGCACTTGTATTAGTGTGGAAAAAACACTTTGCACTTGTGATAGTGTTGAAAAACCACTTTTCGCACTTGTGTTAGTGTTGAAAAACCACTTTTCGCACTTGTGTTAGTGTTGAAAAACCACGTTTCGCACTTGTCTTGGCGCAGGAAACCACTTTTGCACTTGTATTAGTGTGGAAAAAACACTTTTTGCACTTGTGATAGTGTTGAAAAACCACTTTTCGCACTTGTGTTAGTGTTGAAAAACCACTTTTTGCACTTGTGTTGGTGCAGGAAACCACTTTTGCACTTGTATTAAGGTGGAAAAAACACTTTTCGCACTTGTGTTAGTGTTGAAAAACCACTCTTCGCACTTGGGTTAGTGTTGAAAAACCACTTTTCGCACTTCTGTTGGTGCAGGAAACCACTTTTGCACTTGTATTAGTGTGGAAAAAACACTTTTTGCACTTGTGATAGTGTTGAAAAACCACTTTTCGCACTTGTGTTTGTGTTGAAAAACCACTTTTCGCACTTGTGTTGGTGCAGGAAACCACTTTTGCACTTGTATTAGTGTGGAAAAACCACTTTTTGCACTTGTGTTAGTGTTGAAAAACCACTTTCGCACTTGTGTTGGTGCAGGAAACCACTTTTGCACTTGTATTGGTGTGGAAAAAACACTTTTTGCACTTGTGATATTGTTGAAAAACCACTTTTCGCACTTGTGAGTAGGGTAATAATGTTGCTTCTGGGACAGCCCGTTTAACATGGGAAATCCCTATCTAATGTCGTATACCCCTATTTGGGAAAACACCCCTATTAATCCAAAAGACTCTATGGGCCTTTTGACCTTATGAATCATGAGTCAATTAATCTACTTGGGCTAATACATAATGAATATATTTTAATTGAGCTAGGGATGGGATTGGGTTGGGGGCTGTATATTATTATGACTCACACATACACAAAAGTTTAACCTCAACTTTAGTTGGGGTTTAACTTATGTGTATGTGTGAGGGATAGGGGTTCACAGATCTCTAGTGTGAACCTGTGATCCTTCTGACCTTATGGACCTTTTAACCTTTTACTCTTAATATCATCTGGTGAATCATCTTTGACCCACTCAAACAACGACCCTACAAATATTTGTTTATGTGTGGGAAATAATTTAATTCTCCTACAACTCTCCTCACCGTCTAATACATTAACAAAAAATATGTTTGAGTTTGGTTCTTTATCAAGATATTTTAACTGAGCTAAAATAAAATGGTAAACCTCCCTCAATGTTCTTGTTTGAGCGCCTCCTCTCCCACATACCATTTTTAAATTAATGTATATATTTTCCTGACAACCATCAAAGTTTTCCGTCCACTCAAAAATATTTTTATCTTTTTTACCCAACTCACCAGTATTTAAATTAATTCTCTTATTTGTTTTGTGAACTTTTTTACCAGTTGCCTTTTCAATTATACCTATTTGATATTTTTCACATTCATTATGTTTTCCATTTATATACCAAGGTTGATTACACCTCCACTCTTTAGTCTGGTTGATACTTGGTTCTATCATTTATATAATAGTAAAAAAGGCGGCGGTAGCCCGTTAAAATCCCCAACCCCCCTTTTTTTAACTTATCACTTATGTATATCTTATCACTTATATACTTATATATCCATAAGGGAGACTATCAATTCCATTTTCTAAAATAAACCTCTTATCATCAAAAGCCCCCAATGCTTTCTTATTTATCTCTTCTGAATATAATTGATGTTTATAACTTCTTATTCCATTAATCTGTCTAAACTCTTCTTTCTTTGTTGTTAAACAGTTATAATAATCCTTAAAGTTTATTGTTTCTTTTATGACATTTTTCTTTATGCCTTTTAACTTCTTATCAGTTTTTTCAACGTTATTCACAATATATTTATAAGCATAAGCCTCAGACCTCAATCCCACAAATTCACTCATGACATTTCCTCCTAATTCATCCTTAAACTTTCCAATCACCTTTTTATTTTTGGAGGAGAACAACTCACTCTCTGGGCTGTAATTACTAGTGTCATAGATATTAATGTCCTTTTTCATGTCTGAATAAACATCATCAGTATTAATTTGCAAAATAAAACTATCTGTATCCATATAAAGTAGATTAACATCATTTTGATATTTCTTCCTCAAGTTATTATAAAAGTAATCATACATTAATGACTTTGATAAATCAAGAATTGTTGTTCCAATATAAATAGGTTTGTTCATTTCAATACTCTCTTTAACCAAATGGATCGCACAAAATTTCTCAGTAAAGACCTCAGCTCTAGTAAAACTCGGTCTATTAATTAATTTTGATGCTTGTTCCCAAGATGTTGATAGTCTGATATTTTGTCTTTTCCTCACATTCTCCATGGTCTTACCAAAGACCGCATTATTCATCAATTTATAAAAGTCTTTCTCAAAATCGGTTTTTGACTCTGTTCTTCTTTGTGTATTGAAATCAATGTACCCCCTTAACCAATGACTTTGATTGAACTTTAGAACCCTATGGATCTTCTCTACTCTTAGACCTTTTGATAAATATTGTCGCAAATTTCTTTGGTGTAGAACATAATTTTTCTTGTTATATAATGTAGTAAGTAATTTTTCTGTTGATTCACCTATATTAAATGATCGTTGATAATCACTTAACCACTCCTTCTTTGGACTTTCTTTCTCACAAGCAAATGGGAGATCTTTGTGTAGGTTATGGAGTTCCTCTGGATATTTTAAATCAATTTCAAAATAATAACCAACCTTTGAATCATCCAATTCTTTTTGTGTAGAGATACATACATCTTGTAAAACCTTTTTGTAA
Source organism: Myxine glutinosa (assembly GCF_964187855.1). Taxonomy (NCBI): domain Eukaryota; kingdom Metazoa; phylum Chordata; class Myxini; order Myxiniformes; family Myxinidae; genus Myxine; species Myxine glutinosa. The sequence continues at coordinate 110,897 of NW_027616853.1, read as the reverse complement.
TCTTTTTCCTTTACCCATCTAAGTTTTCCATAAGGAAGAGCCTGAGACATTGCCCAGCCATACAGGTTGTTTGCGTCATAGTACATCAAGTAAGAACTCTCTTTCGTTGAATCATAATTTGGAAGATATTTGTTATTTGCTTTTGCGTATCTCTTTGAACAGACTTGTGAAATTCCTCCTCTCTTTGCCTTTTCAATCATCAAAAGCATATCAACATCGGTTATCAAATCCAAATCTTGTTTTGTCATTTTCAACATCGCACTCCAGGCCAATCCAGGTGCTGTGTAGTAGTGAGCAGGATCCAATCCATATCCAGTGCGACAAACAGATCTAAAGGCTTCAAATACATCGGCCAATAAAAGGACATCAGTTTTGAGATACAAATCATGATACTCGCCAAGATTCTTGATGTTATATTTTTCCCAAACATTTTGTGCGTGTACATAATCTTTATCAGATATATTACTGTTGTTTAATTTGTTATAGAAATTTTCTTTTGAAGGAAGTTGTGTTTCATTGAATCTCTCAAATGAGTCCATATAGTCATAGGGGTAAATTCCCTTTTGTGTTAGAAAATCTTTATCTAAAAAATACTCTGAAAGACATGGAAACTCTTTTAGATTTTGAACCAAGTTAACCAATGGACTTGCCATGAATTTAAATGTATCAAGAAATCTGATATGAGTAATAGGAGATGTGTGAATTGTTTTTGTGAATGAAATGTATTTCTGATCCGTGTTTGGAATTGCTGAGATACTTCCAGAAGTCTTTGAGAGTTCCTTGATAAATAGATGTGTATCATAATGGGCGTTGTTATGAAGAAAGACAGGAATGAAAGAGGGGAGTTGATAATTAATATTACAACTTTGATGAGCCGGACCTCTATATTTACCAGTGAGATGACAATGATCTCTAACCTTTAGACCTTCACCAATTTTTTCCTCACAAATATGACAGGCAGCCTTTGGTTGTCTAAATTCTCTTTTTTCTTTACTCGTCAAGGACATTGGTTTATTGGTTTCTCTCATTATCTTGGTTAATCGAACACAGTCTTTTTCTAGTCGTTTCACAAACTCCTCTGGGGTATTTGAGCCTCTATACATCTCTAACTTGTTATATTTATCACCAACGGATGATTTGATATAATAACAAAAACCGCAAGGAGTATGTTTTTGATATTTATTTGTGTATGATTCTTTTGGATCTGGAGAAGCAGTATCAATTTTTTCTAAAATACTTTCAAAATCAGCATATATAACAAATGGATGTTTGATCTTTTTCTTTGCATCTTTGAATGTGATCTTTGAGCCTTTTTTAGGCATGTTGATTACCGTTGATTTATGTTCGCCACAATAATTTGAATGTTTATCTAATCTTTCTTGTGAATTGAAGAAGTTAAGACAACGCAAACAAATATATATTTTATTTGTTCTCTTACAGACTTGTGGTTTTATTAATTTAGCAATATTTTTAATGTATGTATAATGTGAATTTTCGTCTGAATTAAAATATAGAAGATTAATATGAGTTTGTTTACAATTGCCAGAAAGCTTTAAAACCTGAATGTTGTTTGTTTCTGTTAGACCATAAACATTAACTGATAAATTATTCATCTTTTCAAATTTAGGAATATCATTTAAAGTCATTGGAAACTTTAGATCTTTCGTATTTAATGTATTCTCATATTTTTTATAATGAGATACTCTTTCATCATGAAAATGTGGAGGATGTAAGTGTGCTAAAATAGACCAGAGAAAACATTTATTGTCTTTATTTTTGATATTGATAACTGCTTTTCTATTTTTGATAACACTGGGTAAATCAATGTAAGAAGAAGCTTTTAGAGGATCTGATTTAAGAATATGAATGTCTATGTAAATAATTTCTCCTATAGTGAATCCACTTCCTACGAGTGAATTACCCACACTTTCCTCTTGTTTAATAAGTTCACCATAGACTCCTGATGTTTTAAAATCTTGATATGAAGAAATAAAGTGTGGCTCTGTTCTCATGTATGGTTTAAATATTTCTCCTGTATCCCTTGTCATTTCAAATTTTATTCCCATATAAAATTTAAGTGGTTTCATTTCTTTTAGTGTTTTTTCAATCAACGTTTGAACAGCAGGTTTAACTATTTCTACAGCTTCAACTATAGACTCTGGTGTAGGAGATTTGAATTTAAAGATTCGAATCCTGATATGTCCTTTGAATGCTCCATCAGTATTTTTAATAGTGATTAAATTTGACAAGTGTTTGTTTGTTTTAAGATGGGCTTTGAACCCCTTCTTTAGGATATCTCTATTACAGTGAATACAATTTTTTTTGTTCTTAGGAAATGGTGATAATTGATTTAGAATGTTGTATGTATGTTTTGCGGTGAGAATATGTTGTTTATAATATTTTACTTCCTTCTCGCAAGTATCACAATAAACCATATTTATAGGTGAACAATCTTGTGAGATTTTGGCACTCATTTAACTATGAATCTTTCCTTAAAGCCAAGCACATTTGACACCAAGCCAACTTTTAATCTGACTCAGAACTTTGAGATTCAAGGAAGCTCGAGAAATCACTCGTTGTGTCATCATCAATAAAGCTTGACTCATATTCATCATTTGAGCACAAGCTATCAGAATCATACTCAGAGTCATCAATAAAGCTACTCTCATAACTATCATTTGAGCACAAACTATTAGTATCATAACTATCATCTGTGTTCAATGAAATACTATCATCACCATCATCCAAGTTCAATGAAATAGTAAAATCTTCACTGCTGTATTGACTCATATTTATAGGGCAACAAAGAGTTTATTGTATCCAAAATTAGTTTATTTATTTTTTCATTAAGAACTGTTAATTGATCTGGATTTAATATTTCCATTGTTAATTTAAAAAGATCATTATCGAGCTTAGTATATCTTGGTGGCATTCCATCTCGATTATGATCAGAATCTTCAGAGTCATCAGAATCTTCAGAGTCATCCGAATCTTCAGAGTCAGATGAATCCTCTGAGTCAGATGAATCTTCAACTATTGATGGGCATTCTTCTTCAGAGTCATATTTTTTAAAAACACTTAATAATTTAAACCCAAAGATAACTCTTCTTCCATTATGTCTTTTGCAAAGATAATCTATTTTCATTTCACCCTCAAAATCACAACAAATTTCCATAGTATTCAAGTTAACATATGGTAGTATTTTTTCAAAATCAACAGCATTCTCAATATCTCTAGAAAACTCAGGAGCAAAATTCTTATAGAATGTTGTTTCACTATATTCTTTTTCTTCATCATCAAGTAAATCATAAGCCTTTTTAAGCTGATCAATAATTATTGAATCAACACTGATTAATTTATTATTCCTCATCCTAAATTTAATTCTACCATTATTCCAACTAAATGAATCTATTGATTCATCTTCAATGCGGTAATCAAGTAGGGAGTCAGTTTTTCCATGATTACAAAGAACTCCGCTAAGAGATTCAATTGTGTCTTGGATTGTTCGCACCATTTATATATGAAAACTTTACTTAAACTAAATTACATTTCCATCGAGCCCAATAATTTTTCTTTCAATATCCTTTTGGATAATAATATTTTTAACATTAAAAGTTATCTTCAAATAATCTTTAATTATCATTGACCTAAATGTCATCTCCCCGGTTATGATTTTATTATTAACATCAATATCTGTTTTATTAAAAAATATACATACATCTCCTTTACTTGAGTTGATGGTCTTATCATTAAGTTCCAAAGAAGTGGCGTCCAATTTTTCACCAATCTTTTCATAAATAGCCATTAGAAGGGGGGAGACATGATCCAAATGGACTTTTATCGATTTTTTAGCTGGAATAGAAAATCCGCGGCCTTTAAACATAATTGATGGACTAATATTATCATTTAATTCGGGATAAACCCAAAAATTACCATATTTATCTTTGTTCAACTTTACATCTTTGACACAATCAATAGAACCTTCGGTAATAGATTGAAATTGGTCTTTTGTGTTGTGAAACATTGTATTTATTAATGAATAAACTTGCGTTTAGTTTAAGTAAAAATTTACTATATAAATATGATAAGTTCTGAAGGATATTTAGAATTTCCAGACTCTCCATATGATAAATTAGAGAATTGTCCAGCTTGTGATAGAGTGGGGCTTAATGATGAGGATTCATATAAACAATGTATTTTCTGTGATTTAATTTTAATTAATGATAATAAGAAATATAAAAAAACATATAACTCTTTTAAATTAGAACCAAAAATGAATTACTTTACAAGATTAATAAGAGAGATGAATGTTAAGTATTATGGTGATAATACACCATTTCTTACAAGGGAAGATACTATTTGTATTGAGGAAATGTATAAGGGTTTAATGATATTTATTATTCAAAATAATTTTAATGGAAATGTTAATACAAGATACTACATAAATAAAATAATGAATTATTTTGAAATTAAACCTGAACTCAGGATAAAATATAGAGTTTCTCAAATAGCTCAAAAAAAGTTGGATAACTTGTTTTCCAAATATATAAATGAATGATTTTTTACCCGTTTGGGAAAATAAGATAAAATTTAATAACCATAAAAACATTCCAAATTCATTGAGATGTCTAATAGTTGGTTCAAGCGGATGTGGAAAAACCTGTTTACTTTTAAAGATGCTCCTTGGTCCTAATTTTTTAGATTATGATAATTTAATAATTTTTACAAAGTCAAGTTTTCAACCCGAGTATCAACTATTCTCACAGGGTTTTAATGCGGGTCTTAAAAAGGAAGACATTATCGGTTTATTTAAACTTCAAAACAAACTAAATGATTATAATATTGATGATATAATACAATTATTTTGTGATACACAGAAATCAAAATCGAAACCCATAACTTGTATTCTCAGTGATAATACAGATGATATACCTTCACCTCAAGATTTAGATAAATCAAAAAAGAACCTCGTCATCTTTGATGATTGTGTTAATGAGAGAAACCAAACAGTAATGGATAGCTACTATACAAGAGGGAGACATTCTTCTTGTAATTGTATATATCTTAGTCAATCATATTTTCAACTCCCTCGACGCTCAATAAGAAACAATGCCAATACTTTTATTTTATTTAAGTTAAATTCAATAGATGTAAATAATTTTTGGAGAGATAATTGCTCTACGTTATGTAGTAAAAAAGAATTTGAAAATTATATGAAACACACGATTGGAAAATATAAATATATTGTTGTGAAACAAGATGAGATACTAAATGATATTTTTCAATACTAAATGAATACCGAAGAAAGAGAAAGAAAGTTTAAGGAACATCAACAATTAGTTTCAAAAGTTGTTAAAACAGGAAGAGATAAAGAAGAAACGGAAACAGAAACTAACTGGTGAAGAAGCCTTTGAAAGAAAACAAGAGAAATTCTTTAAACCACTTTTGAAAACTCAACACCCTACAGTTCCCACGGTAGAATTTACTCCGAAAAAACTTCAAATGCTCAAAGATTTTAGTCAGATAACAAAACAAGAACTTGGTGAATTAGAATATGATGACGAGGGATTATTTCGGAAACTTGAGCAGGTAAATCAACCCCCTAATTATGTTGTGGAAGCTCTTCAAAACAATGAATATTTGGCAGATTCAAAAACCAGAGCAGGTCTCATTCCAACAGAAGAACCAGCAGTGTTCCATCTTGTGAAAGAAAAGGTATTGATATTTAATGATGAATTGATGTTCTTGAGTTCTACTCAACCAAATGTTAAATTAACTCCAAGATTAATGTTTCTTCTAACAAACCCCGGATTCAGCGGTTCAAAATATTTTGAGGAACCACTTGATATGGAAAGAGAGGAAGATAGGGTATATATTGAGTTGCTAAATGCACTTGATTATGGAGTTTCTGTTGCTGGTAAAAGTAAGAAGAACGAGAAGGAGAAACATATTATTGATGCTTTAAGTAAGCTTGGTTCGGGTGTTAGTTTTCTTCCAAATGACCCATCACAATTAGTTAATAGGCTATTATTGTTGTTAGGTAGTAAGAAGGCTGGAAACAACAATTGTTTTAATGAATCCTCAGCCATTTTAGATCAGTTGATGAACATGAAAATAATTAATAAATGTCAATACAAAGATATTTTATTAGATATTAAATAAGATGAGAAGCACAATTCTTAGTTTTAATTTCACAACGAGCGATTACACAGCTTCATTCCCTTACCCACTACAACTTGACCCCCTTACCTCATATGAGGCATCTTTGTTGTCAATGGAAACTTACAATACCCTTTTTAATATCACAGAGAAAAACAACAAGTTTAGTTATAATCCAGGCACTGCCTACAAAACTATAACCGTTTTACCCGGTGCTTACGAGATTTCTCAAATATCTTCAGAAGTCTCTCGCCTTATGAAAGAAAAAGGTGATGAACCAAAAAATATTGTAATAGATATTCAAACACACACTTCAAAATCAACTATTAAACTGAAAAATAATTATAAAGTTGATTTCACGATTGAAAATTCGTTCAGAGAGCTATTGGGTTTCTCTTCAAAAAAGATTGAAAATAACGGGACGTTTTACAGTGATAATGTTATCCAAATATCCTCCGGTATAAATTCAGTATTAATTCATTGTGATTTGATTGATGGTGCTTATAACGATGGAATAAGAACAAATACAATATTTTCATTCAGTGCATACTCAACCCCGATTGGTTATAAATTTAATATGGAACCAAAAAATCTTGTCTATTTACCTGTGTCAGGAAAAACCATATACAGAGTAAATTTTAGGATAACCGACCAAGATAATCGTATGATATCCTTTAATGATGAAATTATATCCATCAGAATTCACCTACGTGAAGTTTTTCAATAAATAAATAATGGTTATTGTAAGAAAACACGAGTTGGGAAAATATAAAATAATTACAGGGGAGGGCATGTTCCTTTCACCAGACTATACAAGGTATGTGGGTAAAGGATACTATAAACCTAAGAGACAACGGGGTGTGGGTCATCAATTTCGAAATAAAGGAGATGGGATAATTGATACTCTAATGGGTATTGGTTCAACCATCCTTAAACATAAAGACCTAATTGGTTCAACTGCTTCTGCCGTGGGCTCCGTTGCGGGTGCTATACAACAAGCTCAAAAGGAGTCTCATAAGTTACAAGGTAAAACTCAACTATCTTCACAAGAACGACAAAAAATCATTAAAATACTTGGGTCAGGGTTTCAACAATTTTAATACTATATAAATACAAGTATGGAAGCGATTGATAGTATCTATGATTTGGATGATACGATTATCATTTCAAACTCTACTAAAAAGGAAGACTATTTTAAGGTAAATGCTATTACAGGAACCGACTGGAATTCAAACGGAACAAAAAGTTTTGAAATAAATAATCAACAAACTTACTTGAATATAGCTGATAGTTTCTTGCTGTGTAAATTTAAATTCACTAAGGCTGCGAATAATACTAATGCTACACTCGTAAATGATTTCTTCTGGAAAATGTTTGACAGTGTTCGCCTGTATATTGGAACACAAGAGGTTGAAGCGGTTGATTATGTCTCTGCTACATCTGAAATGATGAAATTTACACTATATTCGTTTGGTGATAGAATGGGTAAGGGAGCTGTTGAAGGCTTTATTCCTGATATGTCAACGGGAACAAACACAGACCCTGGTTATAGTCAAAGGAAGTCAATGTATAATGATGACGCAAAAGCTGAGAATAGTTTTACCGTAGCAGTACCTCTTAAAGGTATATTTGGATTTTGTGATTATGATAAAGTTTTGTATGGTCTTAAAATTAGATTTCAACTACAAAGGAATGATAATGTAAATAGATTGCTTTTTGGGGCTGAAAATGCTTTTGGCGACAATAATAAATTTGTTATTAATGATTTGTGTTGGTATATCAATGAATATACTCCTAATCTTAAAACGGAGGAGATGTTAAATAAAAGACTTAACTCAAAGAAACCGCTAAATGTATCATACCTTAAAAGAAGATGTCAACACGTTAAACTGGAACACACTACCTACACTTGGAATTTGGGTGTTCTTGAAGGAAAGCCACGATACCTATGGCTCATTTTTTAAAAACCAGATGGAGAGGAGGGTACTAATAAGAATAATGCGCTGAGTGATAATGCTAAGGTGAAACAACTTCGGGTTTCTCTTGATGGCACATTTTATCCGCGAGATAGATTGGAAATTGATTGGGAAAAAAATGATTATGCGGAAGCCTACAAGTCCTACCAAAAGGTGTGTGAAAGTAATGGTAATAATGATCCTATTTTGGATATGGTTGCATTTAAAGGTTTATATACAATCTACGCAATTGACCTGAGTTCTCAAAAGGAAACTATAAAGTCTAATCGAGTGGATACTTCTCTATACATTGAAAGAGGGGAGAATGAAGAAGTTGATGCTTATTGTTTGCTTTTGGAGGAAACAGAATTACAGATTAATACAGATAATGGTGTTATGATTAATATCACATAGGTTTTTTCTCATAAATAAATGGTAGGGGTATATGTTAATCAAATCAATCTTAATAAATTAACATCTTGTATTCAAAATCAAAAGCCTTGTATTATTAATGTTAATACAATTCAAAGAAAAGGAGCTGTAAGAATTGATGTTTTACTCACTCACACACAAGCAAAAACACTAAATGATGTTGGATCACTTAAAATTAAAATGACGAAACCTATGTTAAAGAAATATTCAATAGACGAGTCAAGAGGAGGATTTCTCCCGTTTCTAATTCCTTTATTTGCTGGTTTAAGTGCGGCGGGAGCATTGACTGGTGGTATTTCAGCAGCGGTAAAAACTGCTAACGAAAGGAAGACACAAATAAAAGCTCAAAAAGAATTGGAAAGACATAACAAGGAGTTGGAGAAACAAATTAGTGGAAGTGGTGTAATTGTAGATTTTGCTCAAAAACTTGAAAGTTTACCTGATAAAGCTAGATTGTTGGTTGGTGATATGCTTTCCTCTATCGCTCAAGCGGGTGTTAAACTAACTAAACGGGGTAATGGATTGTATCTTTCTCATAAATAAATGGATAAATGGTTTAAACAATTTGGAAAGAATACAACGTCAAATATAGAACTAGCCAAGTATTGTAAAACACTAAAAATTGATAATGTGGTAATCTGTATGAGAGATGAATTAATACATATAAATAAGAATACAAAGAATATTATTATGAATTTAGACACACAGAATGGTTCTCATTGGGTTTGTATTCATAATAGTCAGGATAAATATTATTTTGATAGTTATAGTATGCCACCACCTGTTGAAGTAATACAATTCTTACAGAATGGTGTTTATCAAACATTTCAAGTTCAAGAAATTAATTCTAAATGTTGTGGTCAATTATGTTTATATGTATTATTTCAACTCAACAATAATGAAAATTTTTATGATATCATTTTTAATCTAATATAAATGACTTATGTTGGAAAAGATGGTTCTATCTTTGGAAAATCCTCCCAGGATATTGATTTATCAAATTATTATACAAAGGCACAGGCTGAACGACAAAAATATAGTATAAGTAAAAATATTAATATGAAGAATACTTATAAATTAATCAATTATCCAAACCCTACAGATGCGAATGACTTAATTAGATTCAGTGATTTATCACACTTGTTAAATAAAACAGCACGTTTTGTGAAACAAGTAAAATTTACAACCACAACACCTGGTTATACTGACCATACACCTTTCCTCATTGAATTTAACTACCTGCTTACAATTGAATTTTATAAAGAAGGACATTTAGTTAATATGCGAATTAATAAATGGGGGTATGATATGCCTGATTTAGGGTATAATTGGTCTTTTTCAATAAACTTAGAAGACCTACATGATTTAAATCAGTCTCGTAAAGAAGAATATTATCCACTTGGTGAAGATAAGGATTTATGTGGAAGTACAATTAGTAAACAACAAATACGTGATTTTAAGAAAATAAAAATATATGATAGTATTGCGATGGTTCGCATGACAAAGAAGGAAGGTAATGAGATAAGGATAGAAAGCCGAGGAATACAAACCGATTTGGTAGTGGGAAGATGGGGTGGTATTACCTGTCATAATATTAATCTCACATATATTTCTGATACATAAATGGCAGGAAGAAGACTACAAGAGAATTATAATTTTTGTATTCAAGGATACCTACAAGAAAAGGGTGCTCGGTTTTACATACCGTACGAATTGGAACATACACATGGAAATTTTGTCATTAAAAACTGGCCTTATACTGATATTGTTAAACCCACAAATAGAGACTTGTTTAAAGTATTAAATAAAAATGAACTTCTCAAAGTTATGAAATATAAAACTCTTTTAGAAATCGTCAACAAATCTTATTGGTATCCTATTATGAGAAAAATAATTATAGATACAAGAATATCTCAAAATCCAGATGAGTATATGTATAATATTATTTGGGGCTCAAGCTCAAGGGTTGTAAGGGCTGAGGAAGGAATTGAAGAAGAGAAGGAGGAGGAGGAGAGGGAGGAGAGGGAGATGGAAATCAGTGAGATTCGTAAAAGATTAAATGTATTACAACAAATAAATCAATCTCAACGCACCGAAGAGGAAAATAAAGAAAGAATGACTCTTGTGAAAAAATTGGTTTTAAAAACGGATGAGATGAGTTCAATTTCAGGGAGGAGCTCTAAACGAGAAAGTGGTATTGACTTTAGTTAGTTTTATTTGTAAATAAATGGAGGAGAGAGTGAAGGCATTCCTTAGGATTCTTTATGTTTTAAAAATAAAGATTGAAATGTATATGTTGAAAACCAAAAAGGTTTTGATACTCTGTCGGAATTTTTCTGATAAATAAATATGAGTTATTGTCTCAAATGTAAAAAGAAAACTAAATCTAAAAGTGTATTGTATGTTAAAGCTAAAAATAATAGAGTTTATCAAAAAGGAATATGTCAAGTGTGTGGTTCTAAAAAGTGTCAATTCATCTCACCTAAAAGTGGAGGGGATATACAAAAGTTTTTGTCAGGAAGTAAATTTACAACAACTGGAATTCCTGGGGAACTACATCTACCTGGATATTCTTTCTGTGGTCCAGGAACAAACTTGGATAAAAGATTAGATGAGACTGACAATCCTAAACCTTGGTCCAGACCAAAAAATAGGGTTGATGAAGTGTGTATGAAGCATGATATTGCTTATGGGAATACCACTACATTGGATGAAAAACATAAAGCCGACAGAGAAATGTTGTATAATTTGTCTTTGATACAAAATCCAACGTTGAGAGAGAAAGTTGATAGGTTTATTGTGAGAAATTTGATAAATGCTAAATTGAAACTTGGTCTTGGTTATTCACCCTCAAAAAACTATTAGGCTCTAATGATGTCATCAAGACTGAGGAGCTTTTGGCTGAAGAATTACACAAACCTATAATCACAAAGTTTAAAAGAAGGAAGGTTTATTCTAAATACACCGACCACATATGGTCCGCTGATTTAATTGAATTGAATAATGACAGGGGATACAGGTATGCTTTAACCGTTATTGATTTGAGGAGTAGATTTGCCTGGGTTGTCCCTTTAAAAAATAAAAGGGGTGATACTTTAATGTTAGCCTTTAAGCTAATATTTGATCGGGATAAAAGGAAACCAAAGAAGTTATGGACTGATGAGGGAACAGAGTTCTATAACAAAATATTCATGAAATTTCTTAAGGGGAAGGGTATTAAATTATACAGCACCTTTAATGAAGGAAAAGCAGTTGTTATTGAGCGTTTTAATCGTACTTTAAAAGAGAAATTATATAAAAAATTCACACAACTCGGTTCGCAAAAATGGGTCTATTTAATTCAGGATATTGTAGATAATTACAATAATACAGTTCATTCATCAACAAAATCAAAACCATCAGAAACATTTACAAAATTAGAATATGAAAAGGAGATTAATTTGAGAAAGCCCAAGTTTAAAGTTGGTGATATTGTAAGAATATACAGATGGAAAAGCCATTTTGAGAAAGGTTATACACAAAAATGGACTCGTGAATTATTTAAAATCATTGATGTAATGGATACAGTCCCTTGGACTTACAAATTATATGATATGAATGGGGAAGAAATATTGGGTTCATTTTACTCACAAGAATTACAAAAAACAAAACTGATAAGCCATTAAACAACAACCATCCATATATAAGTATATAAGTGATAAGATAACGGGCTACCATAAGTATATAAATGATAGAACCAAGTACCATGTAATCAACCTTGGTATATACTTTAATTTAAAAATGGTATGTAGCACTGGAGGCGCTCAGACAAGAACATTGAGGGAGGTTAAAATATTTCTCACGCATAAACAAATATTTGTAGGGTTATATTCACCAGAGTAAAAGGTTCATAAGGTCAGAAGGATCCCACAACTTTCCAGTTGGGACTTGTGTGTATGTGTGAACCCCTAACCTTCACCCAATCCCATCCCTAGCTCAATTAAAATATATTCATTATGTATTAGCCCAAGTAGATTAATTGACTCATGGTCCAAAAGGATCACAGGTTCACACTAGAGATCTGTGAACCCCTATCCCTCACACATACACAAAAGTTAAACCCCAACTAAAGTTGAGGTTAAACTTTTGTGTATGTGTGAGTCATAATAATATACAGCCCCCAACCCAATCCCATCCCTAGCTCAATTAAAATATATTCATTATGTATTAGCCCAAGTAGATTAATTGACTCATGATTCATAAGGTCAAAAGGCCCATAGAGTCTTTTGGATTAATAGGGGTGTTTTCCCAAATAGGGGTAAACGACATTAGATAGGGATTTCCCATGTTAAACGGGCTGTCCCAGAAGCAACATTATTACCCTACTCTTGTGTTAGTGTTGAAAAACCACTTTTCGCACTTGTGTTGGTGCAGGAAACCACTTTTGCACTTGTATTAGTGTGGAAAAAACACTTTTTGCACTTGTGATAGTGTTGAAAAACCACTTTTCGCACTTGTGGTAGTGTTGAAAAACCACGTTTCGCACTTGTGTTGGTGCAGGAAACCACTTTTGCACTTGTATTAGTGTGGAAAAAACACTTTTTGCACTTGTGATAGTGTTGAAAAACCACTTTTCGCACTTGTGTTAGTGTTGAAAAACCACTTTTTGCACTTGTGTTGGTGCAGGAAACCACTTTTGCACTTGTATTAAGGTGGAAAAAACACTTTTCGCACTTGTGTTAGTGTTGAAAAACCACTTTTCGCACTTGGGTTAGTGTTGAAAAACCACTTTTCGCACTTGTGTTGGTGCAGGAAACCACTTTTGCACTTGTATTAGTGTGGAAAAAACACTTTTTGCACTTGTGATAGTGTTGAAAAACCACTTTTCGCACTTGTGTTAGTGTTGAAAAACCACTTTTCGCACTTGTGTTGGTGCAGGAAACCACTTTTGCACTTGTATTAGTGTGGAAAAACCACTTTTCGCACTTGTGTTAGTGTTGAAAAACCACTTTTCGCACTTGTGTTAGTGTTGAAAAACCACTTTTCGCACTTGTGTTGGTGCAGGAAACCACTTTTGCACTTGTATTAGTGTGGAAAAAACACTTTTTGCACTTGTGATAGTGTTGAAAAACCACTTTTCGCACTTGTGGTAGTGTTGAAAAACCACGTTTAGCACTTGTGTTGGTGCAGGAAACCACTTTTGCACTTGTATTAGTGTGGAAAAAACACTTTTTGCACTTGTGATAGTGTTGAAAAACCACTTTTCGCACTTGTGTTAGTGTTGAAAAAACACTTTTTGCACTTGTGTTGGTGCAGGAAACCACTTTTGCACTTGTATTAAGGTGGAAAAAACACTTTTCGCACTTGTGTTAGTGTTGAAAAACCACTTTTCGCACTTGTGTTGGTGCAGGAAACCACTTTTGCACTTGTGTTGGTGCAGGAAACCACTTTTGCACTTGTGATAGTGTTGAAAAACCACTTTTCGCACTTGTGTTAGTGTTGAAAAACCACTTTTCGCACTTGTGTTAGTGTTGAAAAACCACTTTTCGCACTTGTGTTGGTGCAGGAAACCACTTTTACACTTGTATTAGTGTGGAAAAAACACTTTTTGCACTTGTGATAGTGTTGAAAAACCACTTTTCGCACTTGTGTTAGTGTTGAAAAACCACTTTTCGCACTTGTGTTGGTGCAGGCAACCACTTTTGCACTTGTATTAGTGTGGAAAAAACACTTTTCGCACTTGTTTTAGTGTTGAAAAACTACTTTTCGCACTTGGGTTAGTGTTGAAAAACCACTTTTCGCACTTGTGTTGGTGCAGGAAACCACTTTTGCACTTGTATTAGTGTGGAAAAACACTTTTTGTACTTGTGATAGTGTTGAAAAACCACTTTTCGCACTTGTGTTAGTGTTGAAAAACCACTTTTCGCACTTGTGTTAGTGTTGAAAAACCACTTTTCGCACTTGTGTTGGTGCAGGAAACCACTTTTACACTTGTATTAGTGTGGAAAAAACACTTTTTGCACTTGCGATAGTGTTGAAAAACCACTTTTCGCACTTGTGTTAGTGTTGAAAAACCACTTTTCGCACTTGTGTTGGTGCAGGCAACCACTTTTGCACTTGTATTAGTGTGGAAAAAACACTTTTCGCACTTGTTTTAGTGTTGAAAAACTACTTTTCGCACTTGGGTTAGTGTTGAAAAACCACTTTTCGCACTTGTGTTGGTGCAGGAAACCACTTTTGCACTTGTATTAGTGTGGAAAAACACTTGTTGCACTTGTGATAATGTTGAAAAACCACTTTTCGCACTTGTGTTAGTGTTGAAAAACCACTTTCCCCACTTCTGTTAGTGTTGAAAAACCACTTTTCGCACTTGTGTTGGTGCAGGAAACCACTTTTGCACTTGTATTAGTGTGGAAAAAACACTTTTTGCACTTGTGTTAGTGTTGAAAAACCACTTTTCGCAGTTGTGTTAGTGTTGAAAGACCACTTTTCACACTTGTGTTGGTGCAGAAAACCACTTTTGCATTTGTATTAGTGTGGAAAAAACACTTTTTGCACTTGTGATAGTGTTGAAAAACCATTTTTCGCACTTGTGTTAGTGTTGAAAAACCACTTTTCGCACTTGTGTTAGTGTTGAAAAACCACTTTTCGCACTTGTGTTGGTGCAGGAAACCACTTTTGCACTTGTATTAGTGTGGAAAAAACACTTTTTGCACTTGTGATAGTGTTGAAAAACCACTTTTCGCATTTGTGTTAGTGTTGAAAAACCACTTTTCGCACTTGTGTTAGTGTTGAAAAACCACTTTTCGCACTTGTGTTGGTGCAGGAAACCACTTTTGCACTTGTATTAGTGTGGAAAAAACACTTTTTGCACTTGTGATAGTGTTGAAAAACCACTTTTCGCACTTGTGTTAGTGTTGAAAAACCACTTTTCGCACTTGTGTTGGTGCAGGAAACCACTTTTGCACTTGTATTAGTGTTGAAAAACCACTTTTCGCACTTGTGTTAGTGTTGAAAAACCACTTTTCGCACTTGTGTTGGTGCAGGAAACCACTTTTGCACTTGTATTAGTGTGGAAAAACACTTTTTGCACTTGTGATAATGTTGAAAAACCACTTTTCGCACTTGTGTTAGTGTTGAAAAAACACTTTTCCCACTTCTGTTAGTGTTGAAAAACCACTTTTCGCACTTGTGTTGGTGCAGGAAACCACTTTTGCACTTGTATTAGTGTGGAAAAAACACTTTTTGCACTTCTGTTAGTGTTGAAAAACCTCGTTTCGCACTTGTGCTGGTGCAGGAAACCACTTTTGCACTTGTATTAGTGTGGAAAAAACACTTTTTGCACTTGTGATAGTGTTGAAAAACCACTTTTCGCACTTGTGTTAGTGTTGAAAAACTACTTTTCGCACTTGTGTTGGTGCAGGAAACCACTTTTGCACTTGTATTAGTGTGGAAAAACCACTTTTCGCACTTGTGTTGGTGCAGGAAACCACTTTTGCACTTGTATTAGTGTGGAAAAACCACTTTTTGCACTTGTGTTAGTGTTGAAAAACCACTTTTCGCACTTGTGTTAGTGTTGAAAAACCACTTTTCGCACTTGTGTTGGTGCAGGAAACCACTTTTGCACTTGTATTAGTGTGGAAAAACCACTTTTCGCACTTGTGTTAGTGTTGAAAAACCACTTTCGCACTTGTGTTGGTGCAAGAAACCACTTTTGCACTTGTATTGGTGTGGAAAAAACACTTTTTGCACTTGTGATAGTGTTGAAAAACCACTTTTCGCACTTGTGTTAGTGTTGAAAAACCACTTTTCGCACTTGTGTTAGTGTTGAAAAACCACTTTTCGCACTTGTGTTGGTGCAGGAAGCCACTTTTGCACTTGTATTAGTGTGGAAAAAACACTTTGCACTTGTGATAGTGTTGAAAAACCACTTTTCGCACTTGTGTTAGTGTTGAAAAACCACTTTTCGCACTTGTGTTAGTGTTGAAAAACCACGTTTCGCACTTGTCTTGGCGCAGGAAACCACTTTTGCACTTGTATTAGTGTGGAAAAAACACTTTTTGCACTTGTGATAGTGTTGAAAAACCACTTTTCGCACTTGTGTTGGTGCAGGAAACCACTTTTGCACTTGTATTAAGGTGGAAAAAATACTTTTCGCACTTGTGTTAGTGTTGAAAAACCACTCTTCGCACTTGGGTTAGTGTTGAAAAACCACTTTTCGCACTTGTGTTGGTGCAGGAAACCACTTTTGCACTTGTATTAGTGTGAAAAAAACACTTTTTGCACTTGTGATAGTGTTGAAAAACCACTTTTCGCACTTGTGTTTGTGTTGAAAAACCACTTTTCGCACTTGTGTTGGTGCAGGAAACCACTTTTGCACTTGTATTAGTGTGGAAAAACCACTTTTTGCACTTGTGTTAGTGTTGAAAAACCACTTTCGCACTTGTGTTGGTGCAGGAAACCACTTTTGCACTTGTATTGGTGTGGAAAAAACACTTTGTGCACTTGTGATATTGTTGAAAAACCACTTTTCGCACTTGTGTTAGTGTTGAAAAACCACTTTTCGCACTTGTGTTGGTGCAGGAAACCACTTTTGCACTTGTATTAGTGTGGAAAAAACACTTTTTGCACTTGTGATAGTGTTGAAAAACCACTTTTCGCACTTGTGTTAGTGTTGAAAAACCACGTTTCGCACTTGTGTTGGTGCAGGAAACCACTTTTGCACTTGTATTAGTGTGGAAAAAACACTTTTTGCACTTGTGATAGTGTTGAAAAACCACTTTTCGCACTTGTGTTAGTGTTGAAAAACCACTTTTTGCACTTGTGTTGGTGCAGGAAACCACTTTTGCACTTGTATTAAGGTGGAAAAAACACTTTTAAGTGCTCCCGCGCAACGAGGTCATCCATGGCCCTCTGGAAACAAGCGACCCCGTTCGTCACCCCAAAGGGCAATCGTGTAAATTGGTACAACCGCTGCCCCGACTCGAAAGCGGTATAGATACGATCCGCCCTAGAGATAGGGATCTGGTGGTACGCACTACGGAGATCGAGAGTACTATAGACCGAATACTGGGATACCTGTTGCACTAGCGCGTCCATCCCCGGAAGGGGGTAGGCATCCAGCTGTGTAAAGCGGTTAATCGTTTGGGAATAGTCGATTACCATGCGTTTGCGATGGGCCTCGCTGCGCACCACTAAGACCTGAGCGCGCCACGGCGACCTGCTAGGTTCTATGATGCCGTCCTTCAAGAGCTGAGCCGTTTCGTCCGCAATGAATTGCATGTCCGCGCGAGAGTAGCGTCGCGATTTTACCGCGATGGGGGTACAGTCGGAGGTTAGATTGGGGAACAGCGAAAGTGGCCGGACGTCCATTTGCGCTAGGGCGCACACCGTTAGCGCGTCGTCCGGCCCCACAACAAGAGTGTCAGGCCCACCGAACTCCATTACCAGACGTCCATGCAGCTTAAGAAAATCGTGTCCTAGCAGAATATCAGCACATAATGCGGGTAAAACCATAAGGTGTACATCAGGGAAAACCCATCCCTTTAGCACGAGTTTCAATCGGCATTCCCCTTTCGTGCTGAGCCGCAGTCCCTGGGAAGCCATGAAGATCCGTCTCGTAGACCGCCCGATCCGCCATCCATGCCTGAGCACAAGTCGTTGGTCGATAAAACTATCCGTAGATCCGGTATCCACCAAGGCCTGAACACAATGGCCCTCAACCATAAGGGGAATAAGGGCTTGAGCCAGGCCAGACGAGGCAGCTGGGAGCGGGACTGAGCCCCCCGAATGGGTCGGTCCAGCCTCGCGGGTGGATCCTACACCAGCAGCAGTTTTGCGAGCATGGCCGGAGGCTGTGTTGGCCATGGGGATCCCATTATCGTCATCAGAGGGCTTTCCCCAGCATTCCGGTGTTTTGCGATTCAAAATCCGACGAGAAAAGGCCTCCGTAGTATTTGACATTGCCTTTTGACACTCCTGGCAGATAAAGGCTTCCGTAGTATCCGAAATCGCCTTTTTACATTTTTGGTCGCTTTGACAAGAGGCTTCCGTAGTATTCGAAATTGCCTTTTTACATTTTACAAAGGCTTCCGTAGTATTCGAAAGTTGCCTTAACTCTTTTGACGGGGCGGGGGCCGCCGTTAGCTCGTGGGCGACTCGAGGAGTACGAGGGGCTTGGTGATGTGTGGCCCGTGGTTTGGCCAAGGACGCGGCCTTTGTCCCCGATGGAGAATGAGACGGTGGTGGCTGTCCGGTGGCGCCAATCAAGGTCGTCTGAGCGCCCAGCGGGCCACAGAGAGCGGCCCTCCCCTTCGAAGTCGGGTAAGGTGCTGGGCTCGTGGGTTCTGCTACGAGCCCGTTCAAGGTTGCTGCGCCCGCGCGGCCGCGGCTGCGCGAGTCGAAGGGCCGCGAGCCGCGTGCCGATTTCTTGCACACTTTCGCGTAATGTCCCTTTAGCGAGCACAAATGGCAAATAGCGTCGCGTGCCGGACACACGACTCGGGCATGACGAGGCCCTCCACAAAAAAAACATGCGGCCCCGCGCAAGGCCTTGGGTCTGCTGGTCGTAACGGCAGCTGTCAGGGTAGGGTCATCCTCCGGAGCATCCCGGAGTTCAGCAGGCGGATCCACGTCCTCGTCAGTGGTACTCTCCGGCCGGGCGTGTAGTGAGGTGCCCGCCAAAAGGCGCGTGCGATCATAGGCGTTCGATTGCATCCGCGCTTCGGTATACACCGTCGCTTGCTCAACCGCCGTAGCGAAGGTCAGGTCGGTCTTCTCCAAGAGTTTGAGACGTAGTTCCTGGGAGGAGACCCCAGCTATGAAGGCATCTAAAAGTCGATCATCTTTAGCTTGCTCGGGAGTCCGTGGCTCCTTGACGCTGTCCAGCATGAGCTGCCGGAGCTCCTGGGCGTAATGATCCATAGGCTCGTTGGGCTGCCGCCGTCGCGTCTGCAGCAAATAACGCGCATACACAGGGCTTTTTTCTTTTATGTAAAGCCGCTTGAGCTCCGCGATGGTAAGATCATACGTCGTGCATTGAGCGACCGCGTGGTAGACCCGGTAGTCGATTTTTGAGTGTAATATCGCCAGCTTCGCGGCAGGCGTCGGAGCGGTCTCAGGCTCGTCAAAGAGATGCTCCAGTTGTCGGAGCCAGTGCTTGAGTTGCAAGCCTCCGTCCGTGGCTTGTGGGTCGGCGCTGAAAATGGACACCGTCAACGTCTTGTTGCCAGCCATGTCAGCAGATCTTAAATGCAATTAAGTGTTGTGGAAAACCATTCAGGTCCACACAACTTTAGTCCAACGGTTTGGTTTAATTGCATTTAGATCATCACATCATTCCTGTAAGTAGAAATACACAATAAGCATACGATGCGACATCTCATAAAGCCATTCATATCAGTCAATGCAAGCAAGCTAGTTATTCTATAAAGGCGTACCATAAACGAGGCTACCGATGTAACATGTCACAAGGGAGAAGTCTCGGAGCACTGACACAGCAACGGGTCTTATAGTCACGCCCCTAGCGGTGACAACAATGACAGCGAGCAGCGAGCATCCCCACCCGGGTTCAGTACGGATACGATTTCACTACATTCACCCCCCCCCCCCCCCCGTCAGAATTATACGGCCGCGTGGCTAAAAGCGAGTGAGCGTCAGCATGAATAGGGCGCGGAGTATCAGTCGGCCCAACCGTAGCGGGCCGGGCGGCGAATTTCTCTGCCAGCACGCGTTCGAAACTCCCCGGGTACGGCGTCTCGTAACCCTGTATCCCCGGTGTCAGAGGCGTCAACAGGGTCGGGTGATGAAGGGGGTAACGCCAAGTCGTCGGACCCGGGCAGTCTCGACGGGGGGAGGGTCGGTGGACTGTCGGCGATGGGAGCGTCGGGAGAGGCCATAGTCTCATAGATGGGTTCGACCGGTTCGTCCGATTCCCTACTAAGGTCGTCGACCCCGCAAGGGGCAAGATGACGAACGGAGACAGTAGTCTCACGACCATCAGACGTCATCACACGAGCATGCTCAGGATTAGCCTGGAGAATCTGCACTTTGTCCACAAGGGGGTCGTACTTGCTCGCGTGAACCGCCCGTTTAAGGTAGGCCGGCCCGGGCCCAGCGAGCCAACTGGGCAAAGACCGTATACACCCCGAGCTCCTGGGGTGGTGGAAAAGTCGCTCGTGGGGAGTTTGGTTAGTTGCCGTACTCAGGAGTGCCCGGATTGAGTTCAACGCCGCAGGTAGCGACCAAGCCCATTTATCGAGGCCCCGGCCGTGGGTCCGGAGATGGAGCATGACGGCCCTCCAGATAATCCCGTTGAAGCGTTCGATCTGCCCATTAGCCTGGGGTCTGTACGGCGTGGTGTAACTAGACGCAATGTTGTTTTGGAGCAGATAGCCGCGCACCTCCTGAGACAAGAAGACTGCACCCCGGTCGGTATGGACATAGGCCGGGTAACCGAACATTGAGAACAAGTTCTGTAAGCATCGCATCACCGTGGCAGCAGTCATGTCCGCGCACATATAAGCAAAGGGGAATCGTGAGTACTCATCAACGATAGTGAGCAGATAGCGAGAGCCGCTCGACACCGGCAAAAGGCCCTTGAAATCCATCGCCAAGCGTTCCCACGGGCGTGTAGCCTTCACCAGAGTCCCCATAGGAGGGTTATAGAAACGCGGTTTGATTTCCGCGCAGATAGCGCAGTCGCGACAGATACGGCGGATATCGTCAATCGAGTAAGGGAGATTCCCACTCCGCACGAAATGAGCGAAACGCGTTACGCCGGGATGGCCCGCAGTAGCATGCAGCACCCGTAGGCCCTCCAACGAGGTGATACCAGCACATGTAGTCGGGCGTGATAAGGCATCGGCGGCCTGGTTATCCTTCCCTGGGCGATATTTGATGGTGTAACAGAAGTCGGCGAGTTCGATACGCCAGCGAGTGATTTTCTCGTTCTTAATGCGTTGGGCGTGTAAGGTGTCGTACATGAACGCAACGCTTTGCTGGTCCGTGATGATTTGGAAGCTCCGCCCGAGTAGGTACGGGCGCCATCGCCGAATAGACTCGACGATCGCATACGCTTCCTTTTCAACGGACGAGTGCCTCCGCTCAGCGGAGGTAAGAGTCCGTGAAAAGAAAGCCACGGGACGTCCCCCTTGGGAGAGGGTCGCCGCGATGGCCTGATCCGAGGCGTCACTTTCGAGGACGAACGAGCCGCTCTCGTCGATGGTCGCTACGGCGGCTCGGGCGATGTCGGTCTTAAGACCCTCAAAGGCCGTCAATGCGGCCGAACTCAGGGGAAAAGTGTCGCAGGCCACAAGGGGGCGAAGTTTCGCGGAGAAATTTTGCACCCATTTGGAGTAATGGGCGAACAGCCCAAGGGCGCGTTTCAGGGACGCCCGATCGCAGGGAGGGGCCATGTCGAGCAAAGGTCGCAGACGTTCCTTATCCGGAGAGACAGAGCCATGGGTCACGGTGTACCCCAGAAGATCTATGGTGCGTAGGGAGTATCGGCACTTATCCTCGTTCATAGTTAAGTGATACCGTTGTGCGACCTCAAGGAAGCGCTTCAGATTAGCGTCATGGTGCCCTTGGTCATATCCACAAACCGTAAGGTTATCGAGGTAGACGAAAACATCGGTTAAGTGCTCCCGCGCAACGAGGTCATCCATGGCCCTCTGGAAACAAGCGACCCCGTTCGTCACCCCAAAGGGCAATCGTGTAAATTGGTACAACCGCTGCCCCGACTCGAAAGCGGTATAGATACGATCCGCCCTAGAGATAGGGATCTGGTGGTACGCACTACGGAGATCGAGAGTACTATAGACCGAATACTGGGATACCTGTTGCACTAGCGCGTCCATCCCCGGAAGGGGGTAGGCATCCAGCTGTGTAAAGCGGTTAATCGTTTGGGAATAGTCGATTACCATGCGTTTGCGATGGGCCTCGCTGCGCACCACTAAGACCTGAGCGCGCCACGGCGACCTGCTAGGTTCTATGATGCCGTCCTTCAAGAGCTGAGCCGTTTCGTCCGCAATGAATTGCATGTCCGCGCGAGAGTAGCGTCGCGATTTTACCGCGACGGGGGTACAGTCGGAGGTTAGATTGGGGAACAGCGAAAGCGGCCGGACGTCCATTTGCGCTAGGGCGCACACCGTTAGCGCGTCGTCCGGCCCCACAACAAGAGTGTCAGGCCCACCGAACTCCATTACCAGACATCCATGCAGCTTAAGAAAATCGTGTCCTAGCAGAATATCAGCACATAATGCGGGTAAAACCATAAGGTGTACATCAGGGAAAACCCGTCCCTTTAGCACGAGTTTCAATCGGCATTCCCCTTTCGTGCTGAGCCGCAGTCCCTGGGAAGCCATGAAGATCCATCTCGTAGACCGCCCGATCCGCCATCCATGCCTGAGCACAAGTCGTTGGTCGATAAAACTATCCGTAGATCCGGTATCCACCAAGGCCTGAACACAATGGCCCTCAACCATAAGGGGAATAAGGGCTTGAGCCAGGCCAGACGAGGCAGCTGGGAGCGGGACTGAGCCCCCCGAATGGGTCGGTCCAGCCTCGCGGGTGGATCCTACACCAGCAGCAGTTTTGCGAGCGTGGCCGGAGGCTGTGTTGGCCATGGGGATCCCATTATCGTCATCAGAGGGCTTTCCCCAGCATTCCGGTGTTTTGCGATTCAAAATCCGACGAGAAAAGGCCTCCGTAGTATTTGACATTGCCTTTTGACACTCCTGGCAGATAAAGGCTTCCGTAGTATCCGAAATCGCCTTTTTACATTTTTGGTCGCTTTGACAAGAGGCTTCCGTAGTATTCGAAATTGCCTTTTTACATTTTACAAAGGCTTCCGTAGTATTCGAAAGTTGCCTTAACTCTTTTGACGGGGCGGGGGCCGCCGTTAGCTCGTGGGCGACTCGAGGAGTACGAGGGGCTTGGTGATGTGTGGCCCGTGGTTTGGCCAAGGACGCGGCCTTTGTCCCCGATGGAGAATGAGACGGTGGTGGCTGTCCGGTGGCGCCAATCAAGGTCGTCTGAGCGCCCAGCGGGCCGCAGAGAGCGGCCCTCCCCTTCGAAGTCGGGTAAGGTGCTGGGCTCGTGGGTTCTGCTACGAGCCCGTTCAAGGTTGCTGCGCCCGCGCGGCCGCGGCTGCGCGAGTCGAAGGGCCGCGAGCCGCGTGCCGATTTCTTGCACACTTTCGCGTAATGTCCCTTTAGCGAGCACAAATGGCAAATAGCGTCGCGTGCCGGACACACGACTCGGGCATGACGAGGCCCTCCACAAAAAAAACATGCGGCCCCGCGCAAGGCCTTGGGTCTGCTGGTCGTAACGGCAGCTGTCAGGGTAGGGTCATCCTCCGGAGCATCCCGGAGTTCAGCAGGCGGATCCACGTCCTCGTCAGTGGTACTCTCCGGCCGGGCGTGTAGTGAGGTGCCCGCCAAAAGGCGCGTGCGATCATAGGCGTTCGATTGCATCCGCGCTTCGGTATACACCGTCGCTTGCTCAACCGCCGTAGCGAAGGTCAGGTCGGTCTTCTCCAAGAGTTTGAGACGTAGTTCCTGGGAGGAGACCCCAGCTATGAAGGCATCTAAAAGTCGATCATCTTTAGCTTGCTCGGGAGTCCGTGGCTCCTTGACGCTGTCCAGCATGAGCTGCCGGAGCTCCTGGGCGTAATGATCCATAGGCTCGTTGGGCTGCTGCCGTCGCGTCTGCAGCAAATAACGCACATACACAGGGCTTTTTTCTTTTATGTAAAGCCGCTTGAGCTCCGCGATGGTAAGATCATACGTCGTGCATTGAGCGACCGCGTGGTAGACCCGGTAGTCGATTTTTGAGTGTAATATCGCCAGCTTCGCGGCAGGCGTCGGAGCGGTCTCAGGCTCGTCAAAGAGATGCTCCAGTTGTCGGAGCCAGTGCTTGAGTTGCAAGCCTCCGTCCGTGGCTTGTGGGTCGGCGCTGAAAATGGACACCGTCAACGTCTTGTTGCCAGCCATGTCAGCAGATCTTAAATGCAATTAAGTGTTGTGGAAAACCATTCAGGTCCACACAACTTTAGTCCAACGGTTTGGTTTAATTGCATTTAGATCATCACATCATTCCTGTAAGTAGAAATACACAATAAGCATACGATGCGACATCTCATAAAGCCATTCATATCAGTCAATGCAAGCAAGCTAGTTATTCTATAAAGGCGTACCATAAACGAGGCTACCGATGTAACATGTCACAAGGGAGAAGTCTCGGAGCACTGACACAGCAACGGGTCTTATAGTCACGCCCCTAGCGGTGACAACAATGACAGCGAGCAGCGAGCATCCCCACCCGGGTTCAGTACGGATACGATTTCACTACAGGGCTACCATAAGTATATAAATGATAGAACCAAGTACCATGTAATCAACCTTGGTATATACTTTAATTTAAAAATGGTATGTAGCACTGGAGGCGCTCAGACAAGAACATTGAGGGAGGTTAAAATATTTCTCACGCATAAACAAATATTTGTAGGGTTATATTCACCAGAGTAAAAGGTTCATAAGGTCAGAAGGATCCCACAACTTTCCAGTTGGGACTTGTGTGTATGTGTGAACCCCTAACCTTCACCCAATCCCATCCCTAGCTCAATTAAAATATATTCATTATGTATTAGCCCAAGTAGATTAATTGACTCATGGTCCAAAAGGATCACAGGTTCACACTAGAGATCTGTGAACCCCTATCCCTCACACATACACATAAGTTAAACCCCAACTAAAGTTGAGGTTAAACTTTTGTGTATGTGTGAGTCATAATAATATACAGCCCCCAACCCAATCCCATCCCTAGCTCAATTAAAATATATTCATTATGTATTAGCCCAAGTAGATTAATTGACTCATGATTCATAAGGTCAAAAGGCCCATAGAGTCTTTTGGATTAATAGGGGTGTTTTCCCAAATAGGGGTAAATGACATTAGATAGGGATTTCCCATGTTAAACGGGCTGTCCCAGAAGCAACATTATTACCCTACTCTTGTGTTAGTGTTGAAAAACCACTTTTCGCACTTGTGTTGGTGCAGGAAACCACTTTTGCACTTGTATTAGTGTGGAAAAAACACTTTTTGCACTTGTGATAGTGTTGAAAAACCACTTTTCGCACTTGTGGTAGTGTTGAAAAACCACGTTTCGCACTTGTGTTGGTGCAGGAAACCACTTTTGCACTTGTATTAGTGTGGAAAAAACACTTTTTGCACTTGTGATAGTGTTGAAAAACCACTTTTCGCACTTGTGTTAGTGTTGAAAAACCACTTTTTGCACTTGTGTTGGTGCAGGAAACCACTTTTGCACTTGTATTAAGGTGGAAAAAACACTTTTCGCACTTGTGTTAGTGTTGAAAAACCACTTTTCGCACTTGGGTTAGTGTTGAAAAACCACTTTTCGCACTTGTGTTGGTGCAGGAAACCACTTTTGCACTTGTATTAGTGTGGAAAAAACACTTTTTGCACTTGTGATAGTGTTGAAAAACCACTTTTCGCACTTGTGTTAGTGTTGAAAAACCACTTTTCGCACTTGTGTTGGTGCAGGAAACCACTTTTGCACTTGTATTAGTGTGGAAAAACCACTTTTCGCACTTGTGTTAGTGTTGAAAAACCACTTTTCGCACTTGTGTTAGTGTTGAAAAACCACTTTTCGCACTTGTGTTGGTGCAGGAAACCACTTTTACACTTGTATTAGTGTGGAAAAAACACTTTTTGCACTTGCGATAGTGTTGAAAAACCACTTTTCGCACTTGTGTTAGTGTTGAAAAAACACTTTTCGCACTTGTGTTAGTGTTGAAAAACCACTTTTCGCACTTGTGTTGGTGCAGAAAACCACTTTTGCATTTGTATTAGTGTGGAAAAAACACTTTTTGCACTTGTGATAGTGTTGAAAAACCATTTTTCGCACTTGTGTTAGTGTTGAAAACCCACTTTTCGCACTTGTGTTGGTGCAGGAAACCACTTTTGCACTTGTATTAGTGTGGAAAAAACACTTTTTGCACTTGTGATACTGTTGAAAAACCACTTTTTGCACTTGTGTTAGTGTTGAAAAACCACTTTTCGCACTTGTGTTAGTGTTGAAAGACCACTTTTCACACTTGTGTTGGTGCAGAAAACCACTTTTGCATTTGTATTAGTGTGGAAAAAACACTTTTTGCACTTGTGATAGTGTTGAAAAGCCATTTTTCGCACTTGTGTTAGTGTTGAAAAACCACTTTTCGCACTTGTGTTAGTGTTGAAAAACCACTTTTCGCACTTGTGTTGGTGCAGGAAACAACTTTTGCACTTGTATTAGTGTAGAAAAAACACTTTTTGCACTTGTGATAGTGTTGAAAACCCACTTTTCGCACTTGTGTTAGTGTTGAAAAACCACTTTTCGCACTTGTGTTAGTGTTGAAAAACCACTTTTCGCACTTGTGTTGGTGCAGGAAACCACTTTTACACTTGTATTAGTGTGGAAAAAACACTTTTTGCACTTGTGATAGTGTTGAAAAACCACTTTTCGCACTTGTGTTAGTGTTGAAAAACCACTTTTCGCACTTGTGTTGGTGCAGGCAACCACTTTTGCACTTGTATTAGTGTGGAAAAAACACTTTTCGCACTTGTTTTGGTGTTGAAAAACTACTTTTCGCACTTGGGTTAGTGTTGAAAAACCACTTTTCGCACTTGTGTTGGTGCAGGAAACCACTTTTGCACTTGTATTAGTGTGGAAAAACACTTGTTGCACTTGTGATAATGTTGAAAAACCACTTTTCGCACTTGTGTTAGTGTTGAAAAACCACTTTTCCCACTTCTGTTAGTGTTGAAAAACCACTTTTCGCACTTGTGTTGGTGCAGGAAACCACTTTTGCACTTGTATTAGTGTGGAAAAAACACTTTTTGCACTTGTGTTAGTGTTGAAAAACCACTTTTCGCAGTTGTGTTAGTGTTGAAAGACCACTTTTCACACTTGTGTTGGTGCAGAAAACCACTGTTGCATTTGTATTAGTGTGGAAAAAACACTTTTTGCACTTGTGATAGTGTTGAAAAACCATTTTTCGCACTTGTGTTAGTGTTGAAAAACCACTTTTCGCACTTGTGTTAGTGTTGAAAAACCACTTTTTGCACTTGTGTTGGTGCAGGAAACCACTTTTGCACTTGTATTAGTGTGGAAAAAACACTTTTTGCACTTGTGATAGTGTTGAAAAACCACTTTTCGCATTTGTGTTAGTGTTGAAAAACCACTTTTCGCACTTGTGTTAGTGTTGAAAAACCACTTTTCGCACTTGTGTTGGTGCAGGAAACCACTTTTGCACTTGTATTAGTGTGGAAAAAACACTTTTTGCACTTGTGATAGTGTTGAAAAACCACTTTTCGCACTTGTGTTAGTGTTGAAAAACCACTTTTTGCACTTGAGTTGGTGCAGGAAACCACTTTTGCACTTGTATTAGTGTTGAAAAACCACTTTTCGCACTTGTGTTAGTGTTGAAAAACCACTTTTCGCACTTGTGTTGGTGCAGGAAACCACTTTTGCACTTGTATTAGTGTGGAAAAACACTTTTTGCACTTGTGATAATGTTGAAAAACCACTTTTCGCACTTGTGTTAGTGTTGAAAAAACACTTTTCCCACTTCTGTTAGTGTTGAAAAACCACTTTTCGCACTTGTGTTGGTGCAGGAAACCACTTTTGCACTTGTATTAGTGTGGAAAAAACACTTTTTGCACTTCTGTTAGTGTTGAAAAACCTCGTTTCGCACTTGTGCTGGTGCAGGAAACCACTTTTGCACTTGTATTAGTGTGGAAAAAACACTTTTTGCACTTGTGATAGTGTTGAAAAACCACTTTTCGCACTTGTGTTAGTGTTGAAAAACTACTTTTCGCACTTGTGTTGGTGCAGGAAACCACTTTTGCACTTGTATTAGTGTGGAAAAACCACTTTTCGCACTTGTGTTGGTGCAGGAAACCACTTTTGCACTTGTATTAGTGTGGAAAAACCACTTTTTGCACTTGTGTTAGTGTTGAAAAACCACTTTTCGCACTTGTGTTAGTGTTGAAAAACCACTTTTCGCACTTGTGTTGGTGCAGGAAACCACTTTTGCACTTGTATTAGTGTGGAAAAACCACTTTCGCACTTGTGTTGGTGCAAGAAACCACTTTCGCACTTGTGTTGGTGCAAGAAACCACTTTTGCACTTGTATTGGTGTGGAAAAAACACTTTTTGCACTTGTGATAGTGTTGAAAAACCACTTTTCGCACTTGTGTTAGTGTTGAAAAACCACTTTTCGCACTTGTGTTAGTGTTGAAAAACCACTTTTCGCACTTGTGTTGGTGCAGGAAGCCACTTTTGCACTTGTATTAGTGTGGAAAAAACACTTTGCACTTGTGATAGTGTTGAAAAACCACTTTTCGCACTTGTGTTAGTGTTGAAAAACCACTTTTCGCACTTGTGTTAGTGTTGAAAAACCACGTTTCGCACTTGTCTTGGCGCAGGAAACCACTTTTGCACTTGTATTAGTGTGGAAAAAACACTTTTTGCACTTGTGATAGTGTTGAAAAACCACTTTTCGCACTTGTGTTGGTGCAGGAAACCACTTTTGCACTTGTATTAAGGTGGAAAAAATACTTTTCGCACTTGTGTTAGTGTTGAAAAACCACTCTTCGCACTTGGGTTAGTGTTGAAAAACCACTTTTCGCACTTGTGTTGGTGCAGGAAACCACTTTTGCACTTGTATTAGTGTGAAAAAAACACTTTTTGCACTTGTGATAGTGTTGAAAAACCACTTTTCGCACTTGTGTTTGTGTTGAAAAACCACTTTTCGCACTTGTGTTGGTGCAGGAAACCACTTTTGCACTTGTATTAGTGTGGAAAAACCACTTTTTGCACTTGTGTTAGTGTTGAAAAACCACTTTCGCACTTGTGTTGGTGCAGGAAACCACTTTTGCACTTGTATTGGTGTGGAAAAAACACTTTGTGCACTTGTGATATTGTTGAAAAACCACTTTTCGCACTTGTGTTAGTGTTGAAAAACCACTTTTCGCACTTGTGTTGGTGCAGGAAACCACTTTTGCACTTGTATTAGTGTGGAAAAAACACTTTTTGCACTTGTGATAGTGTTGAAAAACCACTTTTCGCACTTGTGTTAGTGTTGAAAAACCACGTTTCGCACTTGTGTTGGTGCAGGAAACCACTTTTGCACTTGTATTAGTGTGGAAAAAACACTTTTTGCACTTGTGATAGTGTTGAAAAACCACTTTTCGCACATGTGTTAGTGTTGAAAAACCACTTTTTGCACTTGTGTTGGTGCAGGAAACCACTTTTGCACTTGTATTAAGGTGGAAAAAACACTTTTCGCACTTGTGTTAGTGTTGAAAAACCACTTTTCGCACTTGGGTTAGTGTTGAAAAACCACTTTTCGCACTTGTGTTGGTGCAGGAAACCACTTTTGCACTTGTATTAGTGTGGAAAAAACACTTTTTGCACTTGTGATAGTGTTGAAAAACCACTTTTCGCACTTGTGTTAGTGTTGAAAAACCACTTTTCGCACTTGTGTTGGTGCAGGAAACCACTTTTGCACTTGTATTAGTGTGGAAAAACCACTTTTCGCACTTGTGTTAGTGTTGAAAAACCACTTTTCGCACTTGTGTTAGTGTTGAAAAACCACTTTTCGCACTTGTGTTGGTGCAGGAAACCACTTTTACACTTGTATTAGTGTGGAAAAAACACTTTTTGCACTTGCGATAGTGTTGAAAAACCACTTTTCGCACTTGTGTTAGTGTTGAAAAACCACTTTTCGCACTTGTGTTAGTGTTGAAAAACCACTTTTCGCACTTGTGTTGGTGCAGAAAACCACTTTTGCATTTGTATTAGTGTGGAAAAAACACTTTTTGCACTTGTGATAGTGTTGAAAAACCATTTTTCGCACTTGTGTTAGTGTTGAAAAACCAGTTTTCGCACTTGTGTTAGTGTTGAAAAACCACTTTTCGCACTTGTGTTGGTGCAGGAAACCACTTTTGCACTTGTATTAGTGTGGAAAAAACACTTTTTGCACTTGTGATAGTGTTGAAAAACCACTTTTTGCACTTGTGATAGTGTTGAAAAACCACTTTTCGCACTTGTGTTAGTGTTGAAAAACCACTTTTCGCACTTGTGTTAGTGTTGAAAAACCACTTTTCGCACTTGTGTTGGTGCAGGAAACCACTTTTGCACTTGTATTAGTGTGGAAAAAACACTTTTTGCACTTGTGATAGTGTTGAAAAACCACTTTTCGCACTTGTGTTAGTGTTGAAAAACCACTTTTCGCACTTGTGTTGGTGCAGGAAACCACTTTTGCACTTGTATTAGTGTTGAAAAACCACTTTTCGCACTTGTGTTAGTGTTGAAAAACCACTTTTCGCACTTGTGTTGGTGCAGGAAACCACTTTTGCACTTGTATTAGTGTGGAAAAACACTTTTTGCACTTGTGATAATGTTGAAAAACCACTTTTCGCACTTGTGTTAGTGTTGAAAAAACACTTTTCCCACTTCTGTTAGTGTTGAAAAACCACTTTTCGCACTTGTGTTGGTGCAGGAAACCACTTTTGCACTTGTATTAGTGTGGAAAAAACACTTTTTGCACTTCTGTTAGTGTTGAAAAACCTCGTTTTGCACTTGTGCTGGTGCAGGAAACCACTTTTGCACTTGTATTAGTGTGGAAAAACCACTTTTCGCACTTGTGTTGGTGCAGGAAACCACTTTTGCACTTGTATTAGTGTGGAAAAACCACTTTTTGCACTTGTGTTAGTGTTGAAAAACCACTTTTCGCACTTGTGTTAGTGTTGAAAAACTACTTTTCGCACTTGTGTTGGTGCAGGAAACCACTTTTGCACTTGTATTAGTGTGGAAAAACCACTTTTCGCACTTGTGTTGGTGCAGGAAACCACTTTTGCACTTGTATTAGTGTGGTAAAACCACTTTTTGCACTTGTGTTAGTGTTGAAAAACCACTTTTCGCACTTGTGTTAGTGTTGAAAAACCACTTTTCGCACTTGTGTTGGTGCAGGAAACCACTTTTGCACTTGTATTAGTGTGGAAAAACCACTTTTCGCACTTGTGTTAGTGTTGAAAAACCACTTTCGCACTTGTGTTGGTGCAAGAAACCACTTTTCGCACTTGTGTTGGTGCAGGAAACCACTTTTGCACTTGTGATAGTGTTGAAAAACCACTTTTCGCACTTGTGTTAGTGTTGAAAAACCACTTTTCGCACTTGTGTTAGTGTTGAAAAACCACTTTTCGCACTTGTGTTGGTGCAGGAAGCCACTTTTGCACTTGTATTAGTGTGGAAAAAACACTTTGCACTTGTGATAGTGTTGAAAAACCACTTTTCGCACTTTTGTTAGTGTTGAAAAACCACTTTTCGCACTTGTGTTAGTGTTGAAAAACCACGTTTCGCACTTGTCTTGGCGCAGGAAACCACTTTTGCACTTGTATTAGTGTGGAAAAAACACTTTTTGCACTTGTGATAGTGTTGAAAAACCACTTTTCGCACTTGTGTTAGTGTTGAAAAACCACTTTTTGCACTTGTGATAATGTTGAAAAACCACTTTTCGCACTTGTGTTAGTGTTGAAAAAACACTTTTCCCACTTCTGTTAGTGTTGAAAAACCACTTTTCGCACTTGTGTTGGTGCAGGAAACCACTTTTGCACTTGTATTAGTGTGGAAAAAACACTTTTTGCACTTCTGTTAGTATTGAAAAACCTCGTTTCGCACTTGTGCTGGTGCAGGAAACCACTTTTGCACTTGTATTAGTGTGGAAAAAACACTTTTCCCACTTCTGTTAGTGTTGAAAAACCACTTTTCGCACTTGTGTTGGTGCAGGAAACCACTTTTGCACTTGTATTAGTGTGGAAAAAACACTTTTTGCACTTCTGTTAGTGTTGAAAAACCTCGTTTCGCACTTGTGCTGGTGCAGGAAACCACTTTTGCACTTGTATTAGTGTGGAAAAAACACTTTTTGCACTTGTGATAGTGTTGAAAAACCACTTTTCGCACTTGTGTTAGTGTTGAAAAAACACTTTTCCCA
Source organism: Myxine glutinosa (assembly GCF_964187855.1). Taxonomy (NCBI): domain Eukaryota; kingdom Metazoa; phylum Chordata; class Myxini; order Myxiniformes; family Myxinidae; genus Myxine; species Myxine glutinosa. The sequence continues at coordinate 78,314 of NW_027616853.1, read as the reverse complement.
CTTATGTTAGTGTTGAAAAACCACTTTTCGCACTTGTGTTGGTGCAGGAAACCACTTTTGCACTTGTATTAGTGTGGAAAAAACACTTTTTGCACTTCTGTTAGTGTTGAAAAACCTCGTTTCGCACTTGTGCTGGTGCAGGAAACCACTTTTGCACTTGTATTAGTGTGGAAAAAACACTTTTTGCACTTGTGATAGTGTTGAAAAACCACTTTTCGCACTTGTGTTAGTGTTGAAAAACTACTTTTCGCACTTGTGTTGGTGCAGGAAACCACTTTTGCACTTGTATTAGTGTGGAAAAACCACTTTTCGCACTTGTGTTGGTGCAGGAAACCACTTTTGCACTTGTATTAGTGTGGAAAAACCACTTTTTGCACTTGTGTTAGTGTTGAAAAACCACTTTTCGCACTTGTGTTAGTGTTGAAAAACCACTTTTCGCACTTGTGTTGGTGCAGGAAACCACTTTTGCACTTGTATTAGTGTGGAAAAACCACTTTTCGCACTTGTGTTAGTGTTGAAAAACCACTTTCGCACTTGTGTTGGTGCAAGAAACCACTTTTGCACTTGTATTGGTGTGGAAAAAACACTTTTTGCACTTGTGATAGTGTTGAAAAACCACTTTTCGCACTTGTGTCAGTGTTGAAAAACCACTTTTCGCACTTGTGTTAGTGTTGAAAAACCACTTTTCGCACTTGTGTTGGTGCAGGAAGCCACTTTTGCACTTGTATTAGTGTGGAAAAAACACTTTGCACTTGTGATAGTGTTGAAAAACCACTTTTCGCACTTGTGTTAGTGTTGAAAAACCACTTTTCGCACTTGTGTTAGTGTTGAAAAACCACGTTTCGCACTTGTCTTGGCGCAGGAAACCACTTTTGCACTTGTATTAGTGTGGAAAAAACACTTTTTGCACTTGTGATAGTGTTGAAAAACCACTTTTCGCACTTGTGTTAGTGTTGAAAAACCACTCTTCGCACTTGGGTTAGTGTTGAAAAACCACTTTTCGCACTTCTGTTGGTGCAGGAAACCACTTTTGCACTTGTATTAGTGTGGAAAAAACACTTTTTGCACTTGTGATAGTGTTGAAAAACCACTTTTCGCACTTGTGTTTGTGTTGAAAAACCACTTTTCGCACTTGTGTTGGTGCAGGAAACCACTTTTGCACTTGTATTAGTGTGGAAAAACCACTTTTTGCACTTGTGTTAGTGTTGAAAAACCACTTTCGCACTTGTGTTGGTGCAGGAAACCACTTTTGCACTTGTATTGGTGTGGAAAAAACACTTTTTGCACTTGTGATATTGTTGAAAAACCACTTTTCGCACTTGTGAGTAGGGTAATAATGTTGCTTCTGGGACAGCCCGTTTAACATGGGAAATCCCTATCTAATGTCGTTTACCCCTATTTGGGAAAACACCCCTATTAATCCAAAAGACTCTATGGGCCTTTTGACCTTATGAATCATGAGTCAATTAATCTACTTGGGCTAATACATAATGAATATATTTTAATTGAGCTAGGGATGGGATTGGGTTGGGGGCTGTATATTATTATGACTCACACATACACAAAAGTTTAACCTCAACTTTAGTTGGGGTTTAACTTATGTGTATGTGTGAGGGATAGGGGTTCACAGATCTCTAGTGTGAACCTGTGATCCTTCTGACCTTATGGACCTTTTAACCTTTTACTCTTAATATCATCTGGTGAATCATCTTTGACCCACTCAAACAACGACCCTACAAATATTTGTTTATGTGTGGGAAATAATTTAATTCTCCTACAACTCTCCTCACCGTCTAATACATTAACAAAAAATATGTTTGAGTTTGGTTCTTTATCAAGATATTTTAACTGAGCTAAAATAAAATGGTAAACCTCCCTCAATGTTCTTGTTTGAGCGCCTCCTCTCCCACATACCATTTTTAAATTAATGTATATATTTTCCTGACAACCATCAAAGTTTTCCGTCCACTCAAAAATATTTTTATCTTTTTTACCCAACTCACCAGTATTTAAATTAATTCTCTTATTTGTTTTGTGAACTTTTTTACCAGTTGCCTTTTCAATTATACCTATTTGATATTTTTCACATTCATTATGTTTTCCATTTATATACCAAGGTTGATTACACCTCCACTCTTTAGTCTGGTTGATACTTGGTTCTATCATTTATATAATAGTAAAAAAGGCGGTGGTAGCCCGTTAAAATCCCCAACCCCCCTTTTTTTAACTTATCACTTATGTATATCTTATCACTTATATACTTATATATCCATAAGGGAGACTATCAATTCCATTTTCTAAAATAAACCTCTTATCATCAAAAGCCCCCAATGCTTTCTTATTTATCTCTTCTGAATATAATTGATGTTTATAACTTCTTATTCCATTAATCTTTCTAAACTCTTCTTTCTTTGTTGTTAAACAGTTATAATAATCCTTAAAGTTTATTGTTTCTTTTATGACATTTTTCTTTATGCCTTTTAACTTCTTATCAGTTTTTTCAACGTTATTCACAATATATTTATAAGCATAAGCCTTAGACCTCAATCCCACAAATTCACTCATGACATTTCCTCCTAATTCATCCTTAAACTTTCCAATCACCTTTTTATTTTTGGAGGAGAACAACTCACTCTCTGGGCTGTAATTACTAGTGTCATAGATATTAATGTCCTTTTTCATGTCTGAATAAACATCATCAGTATTAATTTGCAAAATAAAACTATCTGTATCCATATAAAGTAGATTAACATCATTTTGATATTTCTTCCTCAAGTTATTATAAAAGTAATCATACATTAATGACTTTGATAAATCAAGAATTGTTGTTCCAATATAAATAGGTTTGTTCATTTCAATACTCTCTTTAACCAAATGGATCGCACAAAATTTCTCAGTAAAGACCTCAGCTCTAGTAAAACTCGGTCTATTAATTAATTTTGATGCTTGTTCCCAAGATGTTGATAGTCTGATATTTTGTCTTTTCCTCACATTCTCCATGGTCTTACCAAAGACCGCATTATTCATCAATTTATAAAAGTCTTTCTCAAAATCGGTTTTTGACTCTGTTCTTCTTTGTGTATTGAAATCAATGTACCCCCTTAACCAATGACTTTGATTGAACTTTAGAACCCTATGGATCTTCTCTACTCTTAGACCTTTTGATAAATATTGTCGCAAATTTCTTTGGTGTAGAACATAATTTTTCTTGTTATATAATGTAGTAAGTAATTTTTCTGTTGATTCACCTATATTAAATGATCGTTGATAATCACTTAACCACTCCTTCTTTGGACTTTCTTTCTCACAAGCAAATGGGAGATCTTTGTGTAGGTTATGGAGTTCCTCTGGATATTTTAAATCAATTTCAAAATAATAACCAACCTTTGAATCATCCAATTCTTTTTGTGTAGAGATACATACATCTTGTAAAACCTTTTTGTAAACTTTTTCCTTTACCCATCTAAGTTTTCCATAAGGAAGAGCCTGAGACATTGCCCAGCCATACAGGTTGTTTGCGTCATAGTACATCAAGTAAGAACTCTCTTTCGTTGAATCATAATTTGGAAGATATTTGTTATTTGCTTTTGCGTATCTCTTTGAACAGACTTGTGAAATTCCTCCTCTCTTTGCCTTTTCAATCATCAAAAGCATATCAACATCGGTTATCAAATCCAAATCTTGTTTTGTCATTTTCAACATCGCACTCCAGGCCAATCCAGGTGCTGTGTAGTAGTGAGCAGGATCCAATCCATATCCAGTGCGACAAACAGATCTAAAGGCTTCAAATACATCGGCCAATAAAAGGACATCAGTTTTGAGATACAAATCATGATACTCGCCAAGATTCTTGATGTTATATTTTTCCCAAACATTTTGTGCGTGTACATAATCTTTATCAGATATATTACTGTTGTTTAATTTGTTATAGAAATTTTCTTTTGAAGGAAGTTGTGTTTCATTGAATCTCTCAAATGAGTCCACATAGTCATAGGGGTAAATTCCCTTTTGTGTTAGAAAATCTTTATCTAAAAAATACTCTGAAAGACATGGAAACTCTTTTAGATTTTGAACCAAGTTAACCAATGGACTTGCCATGAATTTAAATGTATCAAGAAATCTGATATGAGTAATAGGAGATGTGTGAATTGTTTTTGTGAATGAAATGTATTTCTGATCCGTGTTTGGAATTGCTGAGATACTTCCAGAAGTCTTTGAGAGTTCCTTGATAAATAGATGTGTATCATAATGGGTGTTGTTATGAAGAAAGACAGGAATGAAAGAGGGGAGTTGATAATTAATATTACAACTTTGATGAGCCGGACCTCTATATTTACCAGTGAGATGACAATGATCTCTAACCTTTAGACCTTCACCAATTTTTTCCTCACAAATATGACAGGCAGCCTTTGGTTGTCTAAATTCTCTTTTTTCTTTACTCGTCAAGGACATTGGTTTATTGGTTTCTCTCATTATCTTGGTTAATCGAACACAGTCTTTTTCTAGTCGTTTCACAAACTCCTCTGGGGTATTTGAGCCTCTATACATCTCTAACTTGTTATATTTATCACCAACGGATGATTTGATATAATAACAAAAACCGCAAGGAGTATGTTTTTGATATTTATTTGTGTATGATTCTTTTGGATCTGGAGAAGCAGTATCAATTTTTTCTAAAATACTTTCAAAATCAGCATATATAACAAATGGATGTTTGATCTTTTTCTTTGCATCTTTGAATGTGATCTTTGAGCCTTTTTTAGGCATGTTGATTACCGTTGATTTATGTTCGCCACAATAATTTGAATGTTTATCTAATCTTTCTTGTGAATTGAAGAAGTTAAGACAACGCAAACAAATATATATTTTATTTGTTCTCTTACAGACTTGTGGTTTTATTAATTTAGCAATATTTTTAATGTATGTATAATGTGAATTTTCGTCTGAATTAAAATATAGAAGATTAATATGAGTTTGTTTACAATTGCCAGAAAGCTTTAAAACCTGAATGTTGTTTGTTTCTGTTAGACCATAAACATTAACTGATAAATTATTCATCTTTTCAAATTTAGGAATATCATTTAAAGTCATTGGAAACTTTAGATCTTTCGTATTTAATGTATTCTCATATTTTTTATAATGAGATACTCTTTCATCATGAAAATGTGGAGGATGTAAGTGTGCTAAAATAGACCAGAGAAAACATTTATTGTCTTTATTTTTGATATTGATAACTGCTTTTCTATTTTTGATAACACTGGGTAAATCAATGTAAGAAGAAGCTTTTAGAGGATCTGATTTAAGAATATGAATGTCTATGTAAATAATTTCTCCTATAGTGAATCCACTTCCTACGAGTGAATTACCCACACTTTCCTCTTGTTTAATAAGTTCACCATAGACTCCTGATGTTTTAAAATCTTGATATGAAGAAATAAAGTGTGGCTCTGTTCTCATGTATGGTTTAAATATTTCTCCTGTATCCCTTGTCATTTCAAATTTTATTCCCATATAAAATTTAAGTGGTTTCATTTCTTTTAGTGTTTTTTCAATCAACGTTTGAACAGCAGGTTTAACTATTTCTACAGCTTCAACTATAGACTCTGGTGTAGGAGATTTGAATTTAAAGATTCGAATCCTGATATGTCCTTTGAATGCTCCATCAGTATTTTTAATAGTGATTAAATTTGACAAGTGTTTGTTTGTTTTAAGATGGGCTTTGAACCCCTTCTTTAGGATATCTCTATTACAGTGAATACAATTTTTTTTGTTCTTAGGAAATGGTGATAATTGATTTAGAATGTTGTATGTATGTTTTGCGGTGAGAATATGTTGTTTATAATATTTTACTTCCTTCTCGCAAGTATCACAATAAACCATATTTATAGGTGAACAATCTTGTGAGATTTTGGCACTCATTTAACTATGAATCTTTCCTTAAAGCCAAGCACATTTGACACCAAGCCAACTTTTAATCTGACTCAGAACTTTGAGATTCAAGGAAGCTCGAGAAATCACTCGTTGTGTCATCATCAATAAAGCTTGACTCATATTCATCATTTGAGCACAAGCTATCAGAATCATACTCAGAGTCATCAATAAAGCTACTCTCATAACTATCATTTGAGCACAAACTATTAGTATCATAACTATCATCTGTGTTCAATGAAATACTATCATCACCATCATCCAAGTTCAATGAAATAGTAAAATCTTCACTGCTGTATTGACTCATATTTATAGGGCAACAAAGAGTTTATTGTATCCAAAATTAGTTTATTTATTTTTTCATTAAGAACTGTTAATTGATCTGGATTTAATATTTCCATTGTTAATTTAAAAAGATCATTATCGAGCTTAGTATATCTTGGTGGCATTCCATCTCGATTATGATCAGAATCTTCAGAGTCATCAGAATCTTCAGAGTCATCCGAATCTTCAGAGTCAGATGAATCCTCTGAGTCAGATGAATCTTCAACTATTGATGGGCATTCTTCTTCAGAGTCATATTTTTTAAAAACACTTAATAATTTAAACCCAAAGATAACTCTTCTTCCATTATATCTTTTGCAAAGATAATCTATTTTCATTTCACCCTCAAAATCACAACAAATTTCCATAGTATTCAAGTTAACATATGGGAGTATTTTTTCAAAATCAACAGCATTCTCAATATCTCTAGAAAACTCAGGAGCAAAATTCTTATAGAATGTTGTTTCACTATATTCTTTTTCTTCATCATCAAGTAAATCATAAGCCTTTTTAAGCTGATCAATAATTATTGAATCAACACTGATTAATTTATTATTCCTCATCCTAAATTTAATTCTACCATTATTCCAACTAAACGAATCTATTGATTCATCTTCAATGCGGTAATCAAGTAGGGAGTCAGTTTTTCCATGATTACAAAGAACTCCGCTAAGAGATTCAATTGTGTCTTGGATTGTTCGCACCATTTATATATGAAAACTTTACTTAAACTAAATTACATTTCCATCGAGCCCAATAATTTTTCTTTCAATATCCTTTTGGATAATAATATTTTTAACATTAAAAGTTATCTTCAAATAATCTTTAATTATCATTGACCTAAATGTCATCTCCCCGGTTATGATTTTATTATTAACATCAATATCTGTTTTATTAAAAAATATACATACATCTCCTTTACTTGAGTTGATGGTCTTATCATTAAGTTCCAAAGAAGTGGCGTCCAATTTTTCACCATTCTTTTCATAAATAGCCATTAGAAGGGGGGAGACATGATCCAAATGGACTTTTATCGATTTTTTAGCTGGAATAGAAAATCCGCGGCCTTTAAACATAATTGATGGACTAATATTATCATTTAATTCGGGATAAACCCAAAAATTACCATATTTATCTTTGTTCAACTTTACATCTTTGACACAATCAATAGAACCTTCGGTAATCGATTGAAATTGGTCTTTTGTGTTGTGAAACATTGTATTTATTAATGAATAAACTTGCGTTTAGTTTAAGTAAAAATTTACTATATAAATATGATAAGTTCTGAAGGATATTTAGAATTTCCAGACTCTCCATATGATAAATTAGAGAATTGTCCGGCTTGTGATAGAGTGGGGCTTAATGATGAGGATTCATATAAACAATGTATTTTCTGTGATTTAATTTTAATTAATGATAATAAGAAATATAAAAAAACATATAACTCTTTTAAATTAGAACCAAAAATGAATTACTTTACAAGATTAATAAGAGAGATGAATGTTAAGTATTATGGTGATAATACACCATTTCTTACAAGGGAAGATACTATTTGTATTGAGGAAATGTATAAGGGTTTAATGATATTTATTATTCAAAATAATTTTAATGGAAATGTTAATACAAGATACTACATAAATAAAATAATGAATTATTTTGAAATTAAACCTGAACTCAGGATAAAATATAGAGTTTCTCAAATAGCTCAAAAAAAGTTGGATAACTTGTTTTCCAAATATATAAATGAATGATTTTTTACCCGTTTGGGAAAATAAGATAAAATTTAATAACCATAAAAACATTCCAAATTCATTGAGATGTCTAATAGTTGGTTCAAGCGGATGTGGAAAAACCTGTTTACTTTTAAAGATGCTCCTTGGTCCTAATTTTTTAGATTATGATAATTTAATAATTTTTACAAAGTCAAGTTTTCAACCCGAGTATCAACTACTCTCACAGGGTTTTAATGCGGGTCTTAAAAAGGAAGACATTATCGGTTTATTTAAACTTCAAAACAAACTAAATGATTATAATATTGATGATATAATACAATTATTTTGTGATACACAGAAATCAAAATCGAAACCCATAACTTGTATTCTCAGTGATAATACAGATGATATACCTTCACCTCAAGATTTAGATAAATCAAAAAAGAACCTCGTCATCTTTGATGATTGTGTTAATGAGAGAAACCAAACAGTAATGGATAGCTACTATACAAGAGGGAGACATTCTTCTTGTAATTGTATATATCTTAGTCAATCATATTTTCAACTCCCTCGACGCTCAATAAGAAACAATGCCAATACTTTTATTTTATTTAAGTTAAATTCAATAGATGTAAATAATTTTTGGAGAGATAATTGCTCTACGTTATGTAGTAAAAAAGAATTTGAAAATTATATGAAACACACGATTGGAAAATATAAATATATTGTTGTGAAACAAGATGAGATACTAAATGATATTTTTCAATACTAAATGAATACCGAAGAAAGAGAAAGAAAGTTTAAGGAACATCAACAATTAGTTTCAAAAGTTGTTAAACAACAGGAAGAGATAAAGAAGAAACGGAAACAGAAACTAACTGGTGAAGAAGCCTTTGAAAGAAAACAAGAGAAATTCTTTAAACCACTTTTGAAAACTCAACACCCTACAGTTCCCACGGTAGAATTTACTCCGAAAAAACTTCAAATGCTCAAAGATTTTAGTCAGATAACAAAACAAGAACTTGGTGAATTAGAATATGATGACGAGGGATTATTTCGGAAACTTGAGCAGGTAAATCAACCCCCTAATTATGTTGTGGAAGCTCTTCAAAACAATGAATATTTGGCAGATTCAAAAACCAGAGCAGGTCTCATTCCAACAGAAGAACCAGCAGTGTTCCATCTTGTGAAAGAAAAGGTATTGATATTTAATGATGAATTGATGTTCTTGAGTTCTACTCAACCAAATGTTAAATTAACTCCAAGATTAATGTTTCTTCTAACAAACCCCGGATTCAGCGGTTCAAAATATTTTGAGGAACCACTTGATATGGAAAGAGAGGAAGATAGGGTATATATTGAGTTGCTAAATGCACTTGATTATGGAGTTTCTGTTGCTGGTAAAAGTAAGAAGAACGAGAAGGAGAAACATATTATTGATGCTTTAAGTAAGCTTGGTTCGGGTGTTAGTTTTCTTCCAAATGACCCATCACAATTAGTTAATAGGCTATTATTGTTGTTAGGTAGTAAGAAGGCTGGAAACAACAATTGTTTTAATGAATCCTCAGCCATTTTAGATCAGTTGATGAACATGAAAATAATTAATAAATGTCAATACAAAGATATTTTATTAGATATTAAATAAGATGAGAAGCACAATTCTTAGTTTTAATTTCACAACGAGCGATTACACAGCTTCATTCCCTTACCCACTACAACTTGACCCCCTTACCTCATATGAGGCATCTTTGTTGTCAATGGAAACTTACAATACCCTTTTTAATATCACAGAGAAAAACAACAAGTTTAGTTATAATCCAGGCACTGCCTACAAAACTATAACCGTTTTACCCGGTGCTTACGAGATTTCTCAAATATCTTCAGAAGTCTCTCGCCTTATGAAAGAAAAAGGTGATGAACCAAAAAATATTGTAATAGATATTCAAACACACACTTCAAAATCAACTATTAAACTGAAAAATAAGTATAAAGTTGATTTCACGATTGAAAATTCGTTCAGAGAGCTATTGGGTTTCTCTTCAAAAAAGATTGAAAATAACGGGACGTTTTACAGTGATAATGTTATCCAAATATCCTCCGGTATAAATTCAGTATTAATTCATTGTGATTTGATTGATGGTGCTTATAACGATGGAATAAGAACAAATACAATATTTTCATTCAGTGCATACTCAACCCCGATTGGTTATAAATTTAATATGGAACCAAAAAATCTTGTCTATTTACCTGTGTCAGGAAAAACCATATACAGAGTAAATTTTAGGATAACCGACCAAGATAATCGTATGATATCCTTTAATGATGAAATTATATCCATCAGAATTCACCTACGTGGATTTTTTCAATAAATAAATAATGGTTATTGTAAGAAAACACGAGTTGGGAAAATATAAAATAATTACAGGGGAGGGCATGTTCCTTTCACCAGACTATACAAGGTATGTGGGTAAAGGATACTATAAACCTAAGAGACAACGGGGTGTGGGTCATCAATTTCGAAATAAAGGAGATGGGATAATTGATACTCTAATGGGTATTGGTTCAACCATCCTTAAACATAAAGACCTAATTGGTTCAACTGCTTCTGCCGTGGGCTCCGTTGCGGGTGCTATACAACAAGCTCAAAAGGAGTCTCATAAATTACAAGGTAAAACTCAACTATCTTCACAAGAACGACAAAAAATCATTAAAATACTTGGGTCAGGGTTTCAACAATTTTAATACTATATAAATACAAGTATGGAAGCGATTGATAGTATCTATGATTTGGATGATACGATTATCATTTCAAACTCTACTAAAAAGGAAGACTATTTTAAGGTAAATGCTATTACAGGAACCGACTGGAATTCAAACGGAACAAAAAGTTTTGAAATAAATAATCAACAAACTTACTTGAATATAGCTGATAGTTTCTTGCTGTGTAAATTTAAATTCACTAAGGCTGCGAATAATACTAATGCTACACTCGTAAATGATTTCTTCTGGAAAATGTTTGACAGTGTTCGCCTGTATATTGGAACACAAGAGGTTGAAGCGGTTGATTATGTCTCTGCTACATCTGAAATGATGAAATTTACACTATATTCGTTTGGTGATAGAATGGGTAAGGGAGCTGTTGAAGGCTTTATTCCTGATATGTCAACGGGAACAAACACAGACCCTGGTTATAGTCAAAGGAAGTCAATGTATAATGATGACGCAAAAGCTGAGAATAGTTTTACCGTAGCAGTACCTCTTAAAGGTATATTTGGATTTTGTGATTATGATAAAGTTTTGTATGGTCTTAAAATTAGATTTCAACTACAAAGGAATGATAATGTAAATAGATTGCTTTTTGGGGCTGAAAATGCTTTTGGCGACAATAATAAATTTGTTATTAATGATTTGTGTTGGTATATCAATGAATATACTCCTAATCTTAAAACGGAGGAGATGTTAAATAAAAGACTTAACTCAAAGAAACCGCTAAATGTATCATACCTTAAAAGAAGATGTCAACACGTTAAACTGGAACACACTACCTACACTTGGAATTTGGGTGTTCTTGAAGGAAAGCCACGATACCTATGGCTCATTTTTAAAAAACCAGATGGAGAGGAGGGTACTAATAAGAATAATGCGCTGAGTGATAATGCTAAGGTGAAACAACTTCGGGTTTCTCTTGATGGCACATTTTATCCGCGAGATAGATTGGAAATTGATTGGGAAAAAAATGATTATGCGGAAGCCTACAAGTCCTACCAAAAGGTGTGTGAAAGTAATGGTAATAATGATCCTATTTTGGATATGGTTGCATTTAAAGGTTTATATACAATCTACGCAATTGACCTGAGTTCTCAAAAGGAAACTATAAAGTCTAATCGAGTGGATACTTCTCTATACATTGAAAGAGGGGAGAATGAAGAAGTTGATGCTTATTGTTTGCTTTTGGAGGAAACAGAATTACAGATTAATACAGATAATGGTGTTATGATTAATATCACATAGGTTTTTTCTCATAAATAAATGGTAGGGGTATATGTTAATCAAATCAATCTTAATAAATTAACATCTTGTATTCAAAATCAAAAGCCTTGTATTATTAATGTTAATACAATTCAAAGAAAAGGAGCTGTAAGAATTGATGTTTTACTCACTCACACACAAGCAAAAACACTAAATGATGTTGGATCACTTAAAATTAAAATGACGAAACCTATGTTAAAGAAATATTCAATAGACGAGTCAAGAGGAGGATTTCTCCCGTTTCTAATTCCTTTATTTGCTGGTTTAAGTGCGGCGGGAGCATTGACTGGTGGTATTTCAGCAGCGGTAAAAACTGCTAACGAAAGGAAGACACAACTAAAAGCTCAAAAAGAATTGGAAAGACATAACAAGGAGTTGGAGAAACAAATTAGTGGAAGTGGTGTAATTGTAGATTTTGCTCAAAAACTTGAAAGTTTACCTGATAAAGCTAGATTGTTGGTTGGTGATATGCTTTCCTCTATCGCTCAAGCGGGTGTTAAACTAACTAAACGGGGTAATGGATTGTATCTTTCTCATAAATAAATGGATAAATGGTTTAAACAATTTGGAAAGAATACAACGTCAAATATAGAACTAGCCAAGTATTGTAAAACACTAAAAATTGATAATGTGGTAATCTGTATGAGAGATGAATTAATACATATAAATAAGAATACAAAGAATATTATTATGAATTTAGACACACAGAATGGTTCTCATTGGGTTTGTATTCATAATAGTCAGGATAAATATTATTTTGATAGTTATGGTATGCCACCACCTGTTGAAGTAATACAATTCTTACAGAATGGTGTTTATCAAACATTTCAAGTTCAAGAAATTAATTCTAAATGTTGTGGTCAATTATGTTTATATGTATTATTTCAACTCAACAATAATGAAAATTTTTATGATATCATTTTTAATCTAATATAAATGACTTATGTTGGAAAAGATGGTTCTATCTTTGGAAAATCCTCCCAGGATATTGATTTATCAAATTATTATACAAAGGCACAGGCTGAACGACAAAAATATAGTATAAGTAAAAATATTAATATGAAGAATACTTATAAATTAATCAATTATCCAAACCCTACAGATGCGAATGACTTAATTAGATTCAGTGATTTATCACACTTGTTAAATAAAACAGCACGTTTTGTGAAACAAGTAAAATTTACAACCACAACACCTGGTTATACTGACCATACACCTTTCCTCATTGAATTTAACTACCTGCTTACAATTGAATTTTATAAAGAAGGACATTTAGTTAATATGCGAAATAATAAATGGGGGTATGATATGCCTGATTTAGGGTATAATTGGTCTTTTTCAATAAACTTAGAAGACCTACATGATTTAAATCAGTCTCGTAAAGAAGAATATTATCCACTTGGTGAAGATAAGGATTTATGTGGAAGTACAATTAGTAAACAACAAATACGTGATTTTAAGAAAATAAAAATATATGATAGTATTGCGATGGTTCGCATGACAAAGAAGGAAGGTAATGAGATAAGGATAGAAAGCCGAGGAATACAAACCGATTTGGTAGTGGGAAGATCGGGTGGTATTACCTGTCATAATATTAATCTCACATATATTTCTGATACATAAATGGCAGGAAGAAGACTACAAGAGAATTATAATTTTTGTATTCAAGGATACCTACAAGAAAAGGGTGCTCGGTTTTACATACCGTACGAATTGGAACATACACATGGAAATTTTGTCATAAAAAACTGGCCTTATACTGATATTGTTAAACCCACAAATAGAGACTTGTTTAAAGTATTAAATAAAAATGAACTTCTCAAAGTTATGAAATATAAAACTCTTTTAGAAATCGTCAACAAATCTTATTGGTATCCTATTATGAGAAAAATAATTATAGATACAAGAATATCTCAAAATCCAGATGAGTATATGTATAATATTATTTGGGGCTCAAGCTCAAGGGTTGTAAGGGCTGAGGAAGGAATTGAAGAAGAGAAGGAGGAGGAGGAGAGGGAGGAGAGGGAGATGGAAATCAGTGAGATTCGTAAAAGATTAAATGTATTACAACAAATAAATCAATCTCAACGCACCGAAGAGGAAAATAAAGAAAGAATGACTCTTGTGAAAAAATTGGTTTTAAAAACGGATGAGATGAGTTCAATTTCAGGGAGGAGATCTAAACGAGAAAGTGGTATTGACTTTAGTTAGTTTTATTTGTAAATAAATGGAGGAGAGAGTGAAGGCATTCCTTAGGATTCTTTATGTTTTAAAAATAAAGATTGAAATGTATATGTTGAAAACCAAAAAGGTTTTGATACTCTGTCGGAATTTTTCTGATAAATAAATATGAGTTATTGTCTCAAATGTAAAAAGAAAACTAAATCTAAAAGTGTATTGTATGTTAAAGCTAAAAATAATAGAGTTTATCAAAAAGGAATATGTCAAGTGTGTGGTTCTAAAAAGTGTCAATTCATCTCACCTAAAAGTGGAGGGGATATACAAAAGTTTTTGTCAGGAAGTAAATTTACAACAACTGGAATTCCTGGGGAACTACATCTACCTGGATATTCTTTCTGTGGTCCAGGAACAAACTTGGATAAAAGATTAGATGAGGCTGACAATCCTAAACCTTGGTCCAGACCAAAAAATAGGGTTGATGAAGTGTGTATGAAGCATGATATTGCTTATGGGAATACCACTACATTGGATGAAAAACATAAAGCCGACAGAGAAATGTTGTATAATTTGTCTTTGATACAAAATCCAACGTTGAGAGAGAAAGTTGATAGGTTTATTGTGAGAAATTTGATAAATGCTAAATTGAAACTTGGTCTTGGTTATTCACCCTCAAAAAACTATTAGGCTCTAATGATGTCATCAAGACTGAGGAGCTTTTGGCTGAAGAATTACACAAACCTATAATCACAAAGTTTAAAAGAAGGAAGGTTTATTCTAAATACACCGACCACATATGGTCCGCTGATTTAATTGAATTGAATAATGACAGGGGATACAGGTATGCTTTAACCGTTATTGATTTGAGGAGTAGATTTGCCTGGGTTGTCCCTTTAAAAAATAAAAGGGGTGATACTTTAATGTTAGCCTTTAAGCTAATATTTGATCGGGATAAAAGGAAACCAAAGAAGTTATGGACTGATGAGGGAACAGAGTTCTATAACAAAATATTCATGAAATTTCTTAAGGGGAAGGGTATTAAATTATACAGCACCTTTAATGAAGGAAAAGCAGTTGTTATTGAGCGTTTTAATCGTACTTTAAAAGAGAAATTATATAAAAAATTCACACAACTCGGTTCTCAAAAATGGGTCTATTTAATTCAGGATATTGTAGATAATTACAATAATACAGTTCATTCATCAACAAAATCAAAACCATCAGAAACATTTACAAAATTAGAATATGAAAAGGAGATTAATTTGAGAAAGCCCAAGTTTAAAGTTGGTGATATTGTAAGAATATACAGATGGAAAAGCCATTTTGAGAAAGGTTATACACAAAAATGGACTCGTGAATTATTTAAAATCATTGATGTAATGGATACAGTCCCTTGGACTTACAAATTATATGATATGAATGGGGAAGAAATATTGGGTTCATTTTACTCACAAGAATTACAAAAAACAAAACTGATAAGCCATTAAACAACAACCATCCATATATAAGTATATAAGTGATAAGATAACGGGCTACCATAAGTATATAAATGATAGAACCAAGTACCATGTAATCAACCTTGGTATATACTTTAATTTAAAAATGGTATGTAGCACTGGAGGCGCTCAGACAAGAACATTGAGGGAGGTTAAAATATTTCTCACGCATAAACAAATATTTGTAGGGTTATATTCACCAGAGTAAAAGGTTCATAAGGTCAGAAGGATCCCACAACTTTCCAGTTGGGACTTGTGTGTATGTGTGAACCCCTAACCTTCACCCAATCCCATCCCTAGCTCAATTAAAATATATTCATTATGTATTAGCCCAAGTAGATTAATTGACTCATGGTCCAAAAGGATCACAGGTTCACACTAGAGATCTGTGAACCCCTATCCCTCACACATACACATAAGTTAAACCCCAACTAAAGTTGAGGTTAAACTTTTGTGTATGTGTGAGTCATAATTCCGGGTCCAATCATTCCGGGTTCGGTTGCGAGAGGACGCTGGCGTTGCATATTCGCCGCTTCTCCGACTGGATGGATGTACAGGGTCTGCTTCTACCTTTCTGACCTGACATCTCACACCTGTCCTGCCTTTTCACACCCGCACGTGCCGCGTGTTCTCCGGCTGGATAACGGAATCTGCTTTTGATGGTACGGAATACGGAATTCGAAAGGCCCGCTCCCGTTGATTGTGGCCGTGGCCTTGTTTGCCGGTGGCCTTGTGGCCTTGTTTGCCGCTGTGGTCTTGATTAGCGGCTGCAGTCGTTTGCCGCTGCGTTTGCCGCTGCGTTTGCCGCTGCGTTTGCCGCTTTGCCTCCTCGACCTTGGCCTCGTACTCGTCCCTTCGCTCCTGCCTGGCATGGCTCTGAAGTACTCCGCCGCAAGGCTTCTTCTGCTCAATACCCGCTCCACCCCATCATGCATCTCTGCCATCAAATCAAATGGACTCCTCCGACGACCCAGGTACATTCACCGTGGCTCCGGTCGCAAGTTTGTTTATTTGCAATCAGGTCACTCCATCCCCGTCCTCTGGTCGGCTCAGCGCACTCTCACTCTTCGTCCCAGCGCACCTGGTCACAGCAACCCACACGATCGCACCTCTTGCCTACGAACCCTGGCTAAATCACCTGAATTCATCCCTGCTGTTCAAAACAACATCAAGCTCACCCTGTTCAACACCCGGTCCCTCAACAATAAATGCCTCATCCTGAACGAATACATCCTGGATAACAAACTGGACTTTCTCTGTCTCACCGAAACCTGGCAACAACCTCTGGACTACTACACACTCAACCTCACCACACCCAATGGATATTCCTACGTCAATAAACCACGCTCGGAGGGCCGAGGTGGTGGAATTGCCGTTATCCACCGTCAAGACATCAAGACCAACCTCATCTCCATCTCATCTGCTCCATCATTTGAACACCTGGCTTTAAAACTCTCTGGTCACACGCAGTCAGTCATGGCTGTCGTCTACCGCCCTCCCAAACCACACCCATCATTCCTGTCTGACTTCTCCTACTTTCTGACCCAGCTATGTTCCCTCTCCCCCTCAATCCTCCTCCTTGGTGATTTCAATATCCACATGGACTCCACTGACTCCACAATAACCACTGACTTCACTGATTTACTCACCTGCTTTAACCTCACTCAACATGTCGACTTTCCTACCCATATCCGTGGTCACATTTTGGACCTTGTCTGCTCCACTGGATTAAATTTGCACCATCTCTATGGCTCCGACCTCACCCTCTCTGACCACTTAGCCATCACTCTGACCATCAACATCCCCGCCCCAACACCAAGGCATTATCGCACAATCAACTTCCGTAAGCTAAACGCTCTTTCACCTACCTCATTCTCATCCACCCTCTCTGAAAAAATGTCCACTTCTCCCTTCATTGACCTCCACACCCCTTCCGACCTCACTGACTACTACAACCACACTCTCTCCTCCTGCCTTGACCAGCTTGCGCCTGTAAAAACCAAAACAGTTTCTTTCACCCATTCTGCTCCCTGGTTTACCCCTGAACTCCACCTGATGAAAACTCGTGCTCGCCAACTTGAAAGACTCCGCAATAAAACGGGTCTCACAGTTCACTCCCAAGCCTACAAGGACCACATACAACACTACAAAGATGCCCTCTCCCGCGCCCGCTCTGCCTACTACTCTCAAATTATCCACTCTGGCTCCGGAAACCCAAAAGCACTCTTCTCGACAATAAACAAACTCCTCCGCCCCCTGAACACCACCACCCAGTCATTCACAGTAGACAACTGCATCTCCTTCCTCTCTTTCTTCCAACGCAAAATTGACAACATCTACAACAGCTTGACCACCGCCGCACCCGCTCCCCCTCCAACCACCTGCCCCCCCTTGTCCTGCCATCCCCTGTCTCGGTTCTCCCCAATCTCTCCTACTGACCTCTCTGAACTCCTCATAGGAATGAAAACTGCCACCTGCACTCTTGACCCCATCCCCTCCAGCTTTGTCAAAGCCTCCCTCCCTGCTCTCTCTCCACTTATCATTGCAACAATAAACTCCTCCCTGTCTACAGGCATCGTCCCACCTTCCCTCAAAATTGCTGCTGTTACCCCCATTCTAAAAAAACCTGGTCTAAACCCTGACACCCTAAACAACTTCAGACCCATCTCCATCCTACCCTTTCTGTCAAAAGTTTTGGAACGCGCTGTAGCCACTCAACTCAAACATCATCTCTCTGCCAATAACTTGTATGAAACATTCCAATCCGGATTCCGCTCCAACCACAGTACTGAAACTGCTCTCCTCAAAATCACCAACGACCTTCTCCTCTCCTCTGACGCTGGCAACCTCAACATTCTCGTCCTCCTCGACCTCAGCGCTGCCTTTGACACCATCGATCACACTATCCTCCTCACCCGACTTGAATCCACCTTTAACGTCACCGGCACTGCCCTCTCTTGGATTAAATCATACCTCTCTGACAGATGCCAGTTCATCTCCATCAATAACTGCAAATCCCCCACTGCTCCCCTCCCCCAAGGTGTCCCCCAAGGTTCAGTTCTTGGCCCCCTCCTCTTCATCCTTTACCTGTCCCCGCTCGGTCACTTAATCCGCCGTCATGGTCTCCAATTCCACTGCTTCGCCGATGACATCCAGCTTTTCATCTCCACCAAGTCCGTCTCCACCGACACCCACTCTATCCTGACAAACTGCATCACTGAAATAAAATCCTGGCTTCAAATCAACTTCCTCAAGCTTAACTGTGATAAATCTGAAATAATCATCATTGGCCCAAAAACGCTCACAAAATCCACCCATAACTTTGCCCTCAACATCGACGGTATCCCAGTATCCACCTCCCCTCACATCCGGAATCTTGGCGTCATCTTTGACCAAACCCTTTCCTTCGACAAATACACTAAACAGATCACAAAGTCAGCCTTCTTTCACCTGAAAAACATTGCCCGTCTCCGCTCATCCCTCTCCTCCACGGCTGCAGAAACCCTCATCCACGCCTTCATCACCTCCCGTCTGGACTACTGCAATAGCCTCCTCTATGGTTCACCCTCAAAAATCACCAATAAACTCCAATACATTCAGAACTCCGCTGCCCGTCTACTCACTCATTCCCGGACCCGTGACCACATCACCCCCGTCCTTTACAAGCTTCACTGGCTCCCCATCCCCCAGAGAATCCAGTACAAAATCCTCCTCTTGACATACAAAGCCCTCCATAACCTGGCCCCATCCTACCTGGCTGACCTCCTCTCCAGACACACTCCCACCCGCAACCTCCGCTCTGCTGGTACCAACCTCCTGACCCCCTCCATCCGGACCAAATTCAGATCCTGGGGGGACAGGGCCTTCTCCATCGCTGCTCCCACCCTCTGGAACTCACTACCTCACACCATCAGAGACTCCTCCTCACTCACCACATTCAAAACATCACTAAAGACCCACCTGTTCAACGCTGCATTCAACATTCAACCCACAGCATTTAACCCCTGACTATCTCTTCTCCTTCTCCCTCCTTTTGCTTTAAATATTTCCCTATTGATTCTTGTCTTGTCTTTTTGATTCTTGTCTTATATATATGCCGTATATCGCTGCTGTTTGTTTTCTTGATTCTTGTCTTTTTGCAATTGTTGTTTTCATGTATTGTTATGCATTATGTTTTCCACTCTGTCAAAGCGCCTTTGGGCTTCTGGAAAAGCGCTATACAAAATAAATGAATTATTATTATTATTATAATAATATACAGCCCCCAACCCAATCCCATCCCTAGCTCAATTAAAATATATTCATTATGTATTAGCCCAAGTAGATTAATTGACTCATGATTCATAAGGTCAAAAGGCCCATAGAGTCTTTTGGATTAATAGGGGTGTTTTCCCAAATAGGGGTAAACGACATTAGATAGGGATTTCCCATGTTAAACGGGCTGTCCCAGAAGCAACATTATTACCCTACTCTTGTGTTAGTGTTGAAAAACCACTTTTCGCACTTGTGTTGGTGCAGGAAACCACTTTTGCACTTGTATTAGTGTGGAAAAAACACTTTTTGCACTTGTGATAGTGTTGAAAAACCACTTTTCGCACTTGTGGTAGTGTTGAAAAACCACGTTTCGCACTTGTGTTGGTGCAGGAAACCACTTTTGCACTTGTATTAGTGTGGAAAAAACACTTTTTGCACTTGTGATAGTGTTGAAAAACCACTTTTCGCACTTGTGTTAGTGTTGAAAAACCACTTTTTGCACTTGTGTTGGTGCAGGAAACCACTTTTGCACTTGTATTAAGGTGGAAAAAACACTTTTCGCACTTGTGTTAGTGTTGAAAAACCACTTTTCGCACTTGGGTTAGTGTTGAAAAACCACTTTTCGCACTTGTGTTGGTGCAGGAAACCACTTTTGCACTTGTATTAGTGTGGAAAAAACACGTTTTGCACTTGTGATAGTGTTGAAAAACCACTTTTCGCACTTGTGTTAGTGTTGAAAAACCACTTTTCGCACTTGTGTTGGTGCAGGAAACCACTTTTGCACTTGTATTAGTGTGGAAAAACCACTTTTCGCACTTGTGTTAGTGTTGAAAAACCACTTTTCGCACTTGTGTTAGTGTTGAAAAACCACTTTTCGCACTTGTGTTGGTGCAGGAAACCACTTTTACACTTGTATTAGTGTGGAAAAAACACTTTTTACACTTGTGATAGTGTTGAAAAACCACTTTTCGCACTTGTGTTAGTGTTGAAAAACCACTTTTCGCACTTGTGTTAGTGTTGAAAAACCACTTTTCGCACTTGTGTTGGTGCAGAAAACCACTTTTGCATTTGTATTAGTGTGGAAAAAACACTTTTTGCACTTGTGATAGTGTTGAAAAACCATTTTTCGCACTTGTGTTAGTGTTGAAAACCCACTTTTCGCACTTGTGTTGGTGCAGGAAACCACTTTTGCACTTGTATTAGTGTGGAAAAAACACTTTTTGCACTTGTGCTACTGTTGAAAAACCACTTTTTGCACTTGTGTTAGTGTTGAAAAACCACTTTTCGCACTTGTGTTAGTGTTGAAAGACCACTTTTTACACTTGTGTTGGTGCAGAAAACCACTTTTGCATTTGTATTAGTGTGGAAAAAACACTTTTTGCACTTGTGATAGTGTTGAAAAGCCATTTTTCGCACTTGTGTAAGTGTTGAAAAACCACTTTTCGCACTTGTATTAGTGTTGAAAAACCACTTTTCGCACTTGTGTTGGTGCAGGAAACCACTTTTGCACTTGTATTAGTGTAGAAAAAACACTTTTTGCACTTGTGATAGTGTTGAAAAACAACTTTTCGCACTTGTGTTAGTGTTGAAAAACCACTTTTCGCACTTGTGTTAGTGTTGAAAAACCACTTTTCGCACTTGTGTTGGTGCAGGAAACCACTTTTACACTTGTATTAGTGTGGAAAAAACACTTTTTGCACTTGTGATAGTGTTGAAAAACCACTTTTCGCACTTGTGTTAGTGTTGAAAAACCACTTTTCGCACTTGTGTTGGTGCAGGCAACCACTTTTGCACTTGTATTAGTGTGGAAAAAACACTTTTCGCACTTGTTTTAGTGTTGAAAAACTACTTTTCGCACTTGGGTTAGTGTTGAAAAACCACTTTTCGCACTTGTGTTGGTGCAGGAAACCACTTTTGCACTTGTATTAGTGTGGAAAAACACTTGTTGCACTTGTGATAATGTTGGAAAACCACTTTTCGCACTTGTGTTAGTGTTGAAAAACCACTTTTCCCACTTCTGTTAGTGTTGAAAAACCACTTTTCGCACTTGTGTTGGTGCAGGAAACCACTTTTGCACTTGTATTAGTGTGGAAAAAACACTTTTTGCACTTGTGATAGTGTTGAAAAACCACTTTTCGCATTTGTGTTAGTGTTGAAAAACCACTTTTCGCACTTGTGTTAGTGTTGAAAAACCACTTTTCGCACTTGTGTTGGTGCAGGAAACCACTTTTGCACTTGTATTAGTGTGGAAAAAACACTTTTTGCACTTGTGATAGTGTTGAAAAACCACTTTTCGCACTTGTGTTAGTGTTGAAAAACCACTTTTCGCACTTGTGTTGGTGCAGGAAACCACTTTTGCACTTGTATTAGTGTTGAAAAACCACTTTTCGCACTTGTGTTAGTGTTGAAAAACCACTTTTCGCACTTGTGTTGGTGCAGGAAACCACTTTTGCACTTGTATTAGTGTGGAAAAACACTTTTTGCACTTGTGATAATGTTGAAAAACCACTTTTCGCACTTGTGTTAGTGTTGAAAAAACACTTTTCCCACTTCTGTTAGTGTTGAAAAACCACTTTTCGCACTTGTGTTGGTGCAGGAAACCACTTTTGCACTTGTATTAGTGTGGAAAAAACACTTTTTGCACTTCTGTTAGTGTTGAAAAACCTCGTTTCGCACTTGTGCTGGTGCAGGAAACCACTTTTGCACTTGTATTAGTGTGGAAAAAACACTTTTTGCACTTGTGAGTGTTGAAAAACCACTTTTCGCACTTGTGTTAGTGTTGAAAAACTACTTTTCGCACTTGTGTTGGTGCAGGAAACCACTTTTGCACTTGTATTAGTGTGGAAAAACCACTTTTCGCACTTGTGTTGGTGCAGGAAACCACTTTTGCACTTGTATTAGTGTGGAAAAACCTCTTTTTGCACTTGTGTTAGTGTTGAAAAACCACTTTTCGCACTTGTGTTAGTGTTGAAAAACCACTTTTCGCACTTGTGTTGGTGCAGGAAACCACTTTTGCACTTGTATTAGTGTGGAAAAACCACTTTTCGCACTTGTGTTAGTGTTGAAAAACCACTTTCGCACTTGTGTTGGTGCAAGAAACCACTTTTGCACTTGTATTGGTGTGGAAAAAACACTTTTTGCACTTGTGATAGTGTTGAAAAACCACTTTTCGCACTTGTGTTAGTGTTGAAAAACCACTTTTCGCACTTGTGTTAGTGTTGAAAAACCACTTTTCGCACTTGTGTTGGTGCAGGAAGCCACTTTTGCACTTGTATTAGTGTGGAAAAAACACTTTGCACTTGTGATAGTGTTGAAAAACCACTTTTCGCACTTGTGTTAGTGTTGAAAAACCACTTTTCGCACTTGTGTTAGTGTTGAAAAACCACGTTTCGCACTTGTCTTGGCGCAGGAAACCACTTTTGCACTTGTATTAGTGTGGAAAAAACACTTTTTGCACTTGTGATAGTGTTGAAAAACCACTTTTCGCACTTGTGTTGGTGCAGGAAACCACTTTTGCACTTGTATTAAGGTGGAAAAAATACTTTTCGCACTTGTGTTAGTGTTGAAAAACCACTCTTCGCACTTGGGTTAGTGTTGAAAAACCACTTTTCGCACTTGTGTTGGTGCAGGAAACCACTTTTGCACTTGTATTAGTGTGAAAAAAACACTTTTTGCACTTGTGATAGTGTTGAAAAACCACTTTTCGCACTTGTGTTTGTGTTGAAAAACCACTTTTCGCACTTGTGTTGGTGCAGGAAACCACTTTTGCACTTGTATTAGTGTGGAAAAACCACTTTTTGCACTTGTGTTAGTGTTGAAAAACCACTTTCGCACTTGTGTTGGTGCAGGAAACCACTTTTGCACTTGTATTGGTGTGGAAAAAACACTTTGTGCACTTGTGATATTGTTGAAAAACCACTTTTCGCACTTGTGTTAGTGTTGAAAAACCACTTTTCGCACTTGTGTTGGTGCAGGAAACCACTTTTGCACTTGTATTAGTGTGGAAAAAACACTTTTTGCACTTGTGATAGTGTTGAAAAACCACTTTTCGCACTTGTGTTAGTGTTGAAAAACCACGTTTCGCACTTGTGTTGGTGCAGGAAACCACTTTTGCACTTGTATTAGTGTGGAAAAAACACTTTTTGCACTTGTGATAGTGTTGAAAAACCACTTTTCGCACTTGTGTTAGTGTTGAAAAACCACTTTTTGCACTTGTGTTGGTGCAGGAAACCACTTTTGCACTTGTATTAAGGTGGAAAAAACACTTTTCGCACTTGTGTTAGTGTTGAAAAACCACTTTTCGCACTTGGGTTAGTGTTGAAAAACCACTTTTCGCACTTGTGTTGGTGCAGGAAACCACTTTTGCACTTGTATTAGTGTGGAAAAAACACTTTTTGCACTTGTGATAGTGTTGAAAAACCACTTTTCGCACTTGTGTTAGTGTTGAAAAACCACTTTTCGCACTTGTGTTGGTGCAGGAAACCACTTTTGCACTTGTATTAGTGTGGAAAAACCACTTTTCGCACTTGTGTTAGTGTTGAAAAACCACTTTTCGCACTTGTGTTAGTGTTGAAAAACCACTTTTCGCACTTGTGTTGGTGCAGGAAACCACTTTTACACTTGTATTAGTGTGGAAAAAACACTTTTTGCACTTGCGATAGTGTTGAAAAACCACTTTTCGCACTTGTGTTAGTGTTGAAAAACCACTTTTCGCACTTGTGTTAGTGTTGAAAAACCACTTTTCGCACTTGTGTTGGTGCAGAAAACCACTTTTGCATTTGTATTAGTGTGGAAAAAACACTTTTTGCACTTGTGATAGTGTTGAAAAACCATTTTTCGCACTTGTGTTAGTGTTGAAAAACCACTTTTCGCACTTGTGTTAGTGTTGAAAAACCACTTTTCGCACTTGTGTTGGTGCAGGAAACCACTTTTGCACTTGTATTAGTGTGGAAAAAACACTTTTTGCACTTGTGATAGTGTTGAAAAACCACTTTTCGCACTTGTGTTAGTGTTGAAAAACCACTTTTCGCACTTGTGTTAGTGTTGAAAAACCACTTTTCGCACTTGTGTTGGTGCAGGAAACCACTTTTGCACTTGTATTAGTGTGGAAAAAACACTTTTTGCACTTGTGATAGTGTTGAAAAACCACTTTTCGCACTTGTGTTAGTGTTGAAAAACCACTTTTCGCACTTGTGTTGGTGCAGGAAACCACTTTTGCACTTGTATTAGTGTTGAAAAACCACTTTTCGCACTTGTGTTAGTGTTGAAAAACCACTTTTCGCACTTGTGTTGGTGCAGGAAACCACTTTTGCACTTGTATTAGTGTGGAAAAACCCTTTTTGCACTTGTGATAATGTTGAAAAACCACTTTTCGCACTTGTGTTAGTGTTGAAAAAACACTTTTCCCACTTCTGTTAGTGTTGAAAAACCACTTTTCGCACTTGTGTTGGTGCAGGAAACCACTTTTGCACTTGTATTAGTGTGGAAAAAACACTTTTTGCACTTCTGTTAGTGTTGAAAAACCTCGTTTCGCACTTGTGCTGGTGCAGGAAACCACTTTTGCACTTGTATTAGTGTGGAAAAAACACTTTTTGCACTTGTGATAGTGTTGAAAAACCACTTTTCGCACTTGTGTTAGTGTTGAAAAACTACTTTTCGCACTTGTGTTGGTGCAGGAAACCACTTTTGCACTTGTATTAGTGTGGAAAAACCACTTTTCGCACTTGTGTTGGTGCAGGAAACCACTTTTGCACTTGTATTAGTGTGGAAAAACCACTTTTTGCACTTGTGTTAGTGTTGAAAAACCACTTTTCGCACTTGTGTTAGTGTTGAAAAACCACTTTTCGCACTTGTGTTGGTGCAGGAAACCACTTTTGCACTTGTATTAGTGTGGAAAAACCACTTTTCGCACTTGTGTTAGTGTTGAAAAACCACTTTCGCACTTGTGTTGGTGCAAGAAACCACTTTTGCACTTGTATTGGTGTGGGAAAAACACTTTTTGCACTTGTGATAGTGTTGAAAAACCACTTTTCGCACTTGTGTTAGTGTTGAAAAACCACTTTTCGCACTTGTGTTAGTGTTGAAAAACCACTTTTCGCACTTGTGTTGGTGCAGGAAGCCACTTTTGCACTTGTATTAGTGTGGAAAAAACACTTTGCACTTGTGATAGTGTTGAAAAACCACTTTTCGCACTTGTGTTAGTGTTGAAAAACCACTTTTCGCACTTGTGTTAGTGTTGAAAAACCACGTTTCGCACTTGTCTTGGCGCAGGAAACCACTTTTGCACTTGTATTAGTGTGGAAAAAACACTTTTTGCACTTGTGATAGTGTTGAAAAACCACTTTTCGCACTTGTGTTAGTGTTGAAAAACCACTTTTTGCACTTGTGTTGGTGCAGGAAACCACTTTTGCACTTGTATTAAGGTGGAAAAAACACTTTTCGCACTTGTGTTAGTGTTGAAAAACCACTCTTCGCACTTGGGTTAGTGTTGAAAAACCACTTTTCGCACTTGTGTTGGTGCAGGAAACCACTTTTGCACTTGTATTAGTGTGGAAAAAACACTTTTTGCACTTGTGATAGTGTTGAAAAACCACTTTTCGCACTTGTGTTAGTGTTGAAAAACCACGTTTCGCACTTGTGTTGGTGCAGGAAACCACTTTTGCACTTGTATTAGTGTGGAAAAAACACTTTTTGCACTTGTGTTAGTGTTG
This sequence comes from Myxine glutinosa, assembly GCF_964187855.1. NCBI lineage: Eukaryota > Metazoa > Chordata > Myxini > Myxiniformes > Myxinidae > Myxine > Myxine glutinosa. The sequence continues at coordinate 51,683 of NW_027616853.1, read as the reverse complement.
AAAAACCACTTTTTGCACTTGTGTTGGTGCAGGAAACCACTTTTGCACTTGTATTAAGGTGGAAAAAACACTTTTCGCACTTGTGTTAGTGTTGAAAAACCACTTTTCGCACTTGGTTTAGTGTTGAAAAACCACTTTTCGCACTTGTGTTGGTGCAGGAAACCACTTTTGCACTTGTATTAGTGTGGAAAAAACACTTTTTGCACTTGTGATAGTGTTGAAAAACCACTTTTCGCACTTGTGTTAGTGTTGAAAAACCACTTTTCGCACTTGTGTTGGTGCAGGAAACCACTTTTGCACTTGTATTAGTGTGGAAAAACCACTTTTCGCACTTGTGTTAGTGTTGAAAAACCACTTTTCGCACTTGTGTTAGAGTTGAAAAACCACTTTTCGCACTTGTGTTGGTGCAGGAACCCACTTTTACACTTGTATTAGTGTGGAAAAAACACTTTTTGCACTTGCGATAGTGTTGAAAAACCACTTTTCGCACTTGTGTTAGTGTTGAAAAACCACTTTTCGCACTTGTGTTGGTGCAGGAAACCACTTTTGCACTTGTATTAGTGTGGAAAAAACACTTTTTGCACTTGTATTAGTGTGGAAAAACCACTTAATGCACTTGTGATAGTGTTGAAAAACCACTTTTCGCACTAGTGTTAGTGTTGAAAAACCACTTTTCACACTTGTGTTGGTGCAGGAAACCACTTTTGCACTTGTATTAGTGTGGAAAAACCACTTTTTGCACTTGTGTTAGTGTTGAAAAACCACTTTTCGCACTTGTGTTAGTGTTGAAAAACCACTTTTCGCACTTGTGTTAGTGTTGAAAAACCACTTTTCGCACTTGTGTTGGTGCAGGAAACCACTTTTGCACTTGTATTAGTGTGGAAAAACCACTTTTCGCACTTGTGTTAGTGTTGAAAAACCACTTTTCACACTTGTGTTAGTGTTTAAAAACCACTTTTCGCACTTGTGTTGGTGCAGGAAACCACTTTTGCACTTGTATTAGTGTGGAAAAAACACTTTTTGCACTTGTGATAGTGTTGAAAAACCACTTTTTGCACTTGTGTTAGTGTTGAAAAACCACTTTTCGCACTTGTGTTAGTGTTGAAAAACCACTTTTCACACTTGTGTTGGTGCAGAAAACCACTTTTGCATTTGTATTAGTGTGGAAAAAACACTTTTTGCACTTGTGATTGTGTTGAAAAACCACTTTTCGCACTTGTGTTAGTGTTGAAAAACCACTTTTCGCACTTGTGTTAGTGTTGAAAAACCACTTTTCGCACTTGTGTTGGTGCAGGAAACCACTTTTGCACTTGTATTAGTGTGGAAAAAACACTTTTTGCACTTGTGATAGTGTTGAAAAACCACTTTTCGCACTTGTGTTAGTGTTGAAAAACCACTTTTCGCACTTGTGTTGGTGCAGGAAACCACTTTTGCACTTGTATTAGTGTGGAAAAAACACTTTTCGCACTTGTGTTAGTGTTGAAAAACCACTTTTCGCACTTGTGTTAGTGTTGAAAAACCACCTTTCGCACTTGTGTTGGTGCAGGAAACCACTTTTGCACTTGTATTAGTGTGGAAAAAACACTTTTTGCACTTGTATTAGTGTGGAAAAACCACTTTTTGCACTTGTGATAGTGTTGAAAAACCACTTTTCGCACTTGTGTTAGTGTTGAAAAACCACGTTTTGCACTTCTGTTGGCGCAGGAAACCACTTTTGCACTTGTATTAGTGTGGAAAAACCACTTTTTGCACTTGTGTTAGTGTTGAAAAACCACTTTTCGCACTTGTGTTAGTGTTGAAAAACCACTTTTCGCACTTGTGTTGGTGCAGGAAACCACTTTTGCACTTGTATTAGTGTGGAAAAACCACTTTTTGCACTTGTGTTAGTGTTGAAAAAACACTTTTTGCACTTGTATTAGTGTGGAAAAACCACTTTTTGCACTTGTGATAGTGTTGAAAAACCACTTTTCGCACTTGTGTTAGTGTTGAAAAACCACTTTTCGCACTTGTGTTGGTGCAGGAAACCACTTTTGCACTTGTATTAGTGTGGAAAAACCACTTTTTGCACTTGTGTTAGTGTTGAAAAACCACTTTTCACACTTGTGTTAGTGTTGAAAAAACACTTTTCGCACTTCTGTTGGTGTTGAAAAACCTCTTTTTGCACTTGTGCTGGTGCAGGAAACCACTTTTGCACTTGTATTAGTGTGGAAAAAACACTTTTTGCACTTGTGATAGTGTTGAAAAACCACTTTTCGCACTTGTGTTAGTGTTGAAAAACCACTTTTCGCACTTGTGTTAGTGTTGAAAAACCACTTTTCGCACTTGTGTTAGTGTTGAAAAACCACTTTTCGCACTTGTGTTGGTGCAGGAAACCACTTTTGCACTTGTATTAGTGTGGAAAAAACACTTTTCGCACTTGTGTTAGTGTTGAAAAACCACTTTTCGCACTTGTGTTGGTGCAGGCAACCACTTTTGCACTTGTATTAGTGTGGAAAAAACACTTTTCGCACTTGTGTTAGTGTTGAAAAACCACTTTTCGCACTTGTGTTAGTGTTGAAAAACCACTTTTCGCACTTGTGTTGGTGCAGGAAACCACTTTTGCACTTGTATTAGTGTGGAAAAACACTTTTTGCACTTGTGATAATGTTGAAAAACCACTTTTCGCACTTGTGTTAGTGTTGAAAAACCACTTTTCCCACTTCTGTTAGTGTTGAAAAACCACTTTTCGCACTTGTGTTGGTGCAGGAAACCACTTTTGCACTTGTATTAGTGTGGAAAAAACACTTTTTGCACTTGTGTTAGTGTTGAAAAACCACTTTTCACACTTGTGTTAGTGTTGAAAGACCACTTTTCACACTTGTGTTGGTGCAGAAAACCACTTTTGCATTTGTATTAGTGTGGAAAAAACACTTTTTGCATTTGTGATAGTGTTGAAAAACCACTTTTCCCACTTCTGTTAGTGTGGAAAAACCACTTTTCGCACTTGTGTTGGTGCAGGAAACCACTTTTGCACTTGTATTAGTGTGGAAAAAACACTTTTTGCACTTGTGATAGTGTTGAAAAACCACTTTTCGCACTTGTGTTGGTGCAGGAAACCACTTTTGCACTTGTATTAGTGTGGAAAAAACACTTTTTGCACTTGTGATAGTGTTGAAAAACCACTTTTCGCACTTGTGTTAGTGTTGAAAAACCACTTTTCGCACTTGTGTTGGTGCAGGAAACCACTTTTGCACTTGTATTAGTGTGGAAAAACCACTTTTCGCACTTGTGTTAGTGTTGAAAAACCACTTTTCGCACTTGTATTAGTGTTGAAAAACCACTTTTCGCACTTGTGTTGGTGCAGGAAACCACTTTTACACTTGTATTAGTGTGGAAAAAACACTTTTTGCACTTGCGATAGTGTTGAAAAACCACTTTTCGCACTTGTGTTAGTGTTGAAAAACCACTTTTCGCACTTGTGTTGGTGCAGGAAACCACTTTTGCACTTGTATTAGTGTGGAAAAAACACTTTTTGCACTTGTATTAGTGTGGAAAAACCACTTTTTGCACTTGTGATAGTGTTGAAAAACCACTTTTCGCACTAGTGTTAGTGTTGAAAAACCACTTTTCGCACTTGTGTTGGTGCAGGAAACCACTTTTGCACTTGTATTAGTGTGGAAAAACCACTTTTTGCACTTGTGTTAGTGTTGAAAAACCACTTTTCGCACTTGTGTTAGTGTTGAAAAACCACTTTTCGCACTTGTGTTAGTGTTGAAAAACCACTTTTCGCACTTGTGTTGGTGCAGGAAACCACTTTTGCACTTGTATTAGTGTGGAAAAACCACTTTTCGCACTTGTGTTAGTGTTGAAAAACCACTTTTCACACTTGTGTTAGTGTTTAAAAACCACTTTTCGCACTTGTGTTGGTGCAGGAAACCACTTTTGCACTTGTATTAGTGTGGAAAAAACACTTTTTGCACTTGTGATAGTGTTGAAAAACCACTTTTTGCACTTGTGTTAGTGTTGAAAAACCACTTTTCGCACTTGTGTTAGTGTTGAAAAACCACTTTTCACACTTGTGTTGGTGCAGAAAACCACTTTTGCATTTGTATTAGTGTGGAAAAAACACTTTTTGCACTTGTGATAGTGTTGAAAAACCACTTTTCGCACTTGTGTTAGTGTTGAAAAACCACTTTTCGCACTTGTGTTAGTGTTGAAAAACCACTTTTCGCACTTGTGTTGGTGCAGGAAACCACTTTTGCACTTGTATTAGTGTGGAAAAAACACTTTTTGCACTTGTGATAGTGTTGAAAAACCACTTTTCGCACTTGTGTTAGTGTTGAAAAACCACTTTTCGCACTTGTGTTGGTGCAGGAAACCACTTTTGCACTTGTATTAGTGTGGAAAAAACACTTTTCGCACTTGTGTTAGTGTTGAAAAACCACTTTTCGCACTTGTGTTAGTGTTGAAAAACCACCTTTCGCACTTGTGTTGGTGCAGGAAACCACTTTTGCACTTGTATTAGTGTGGAAAAAACACTTTTTGCACTTGTATTAGTGTGGAAAAACCACTTTTTGCACTTGTGATAGTGTTGAAAAACCACTTTTCGCACTTGTGTTAGTGTTGAAAAACCACGTTTCGCACTTCTGTTGGCGCAGGAAACCACTTTTGCACTTGTATTAGTGTGGAAAAACCACTTTTTGCACTTGTGTTGGTGCAGGAAACCACTTTTGCACTTGTATTAGTGTGGAAAAAACACTTTTTGCACTTGTGATAGTGTTGAAAAACCACTTTTCCCACTTCTGTTAGTGTGGAAAAACCACTTTTCGCACTTGTGTTGGTGCAGGAAACCACTTTTGCACTTGTATTAGTGTGGAAAAAACACTTTTTGCACTTGTGATAGTGTTGAAAAACCACTTTTCGCACTTGTGTTGGTGCAGGAAACCACTTTTGCACTTGTATTAGTGTGGAAAAAACACTTTTTGCACTTGTGATAGTGTTGAAAAACCACTTTTCGCACTTGTGTTAGTGTTGAAAAACCACTTTTCGCACTTGTGTTGGTGCAGGAAACCACTTTTGCACTTGTATTAGTGTGGAAAAACCACTTTTCGCACTTGTGTTAGTGTTGAAAAACCACTTTTCGCACTTGTGTTAGTGTTGAAAAACCACTTTTCGCACTTGTGTTGGTGCAGGAAACCACTTTTACACTTGTATTAGTGTGGAAAAAACACTTTTTGCACTTGCGATAGTGTTGAAAAACCACTTTTCGCACTTGTGTTAGTGTTGAAAAACCACTTTTCGCACTTGTGTTGGTGCAGGAAACCACTTTTGCACTTGTATTAGTGTGGAAAAAACACTTTTTGCACTTGTATTAGTGTGGAAAAACCACTTTTTGCACTTGTGATAGTGTTGAAAAACCACTTTTCGCACTAGTGTTAGTGTTGAAAAACCACTTTTCGCACTTGTGGTGGTGCAGGAAACCACTTTTGCACTTGTATTAGTGTGGAAAAACCACTTTTTGCACTTGTGTTAGTGTTGAAAAACCACTTTTCGCACTTGTGTTAGTGTTGAAAAACCACTTTTCGCACTTGTGTTAGTGTTGAAAAACCACTTTTCGCACTTGTGTTGGTGCAGGAAACCACTTTTGCACTTGTATTAGTGTGGAAAAACCACTTTTCGCACTTGTGTTAGTGTTGAAAAACCACTTTTCACACTTGTGTTAGTGTTTAAAAACCACTTTTCGCACTTGTGTTGGTGCAGGAAACCACTTTTGCACTTGTATTAGTGTGGAAAAAACACTTTTTGCACTTGTGATAGTGTTGAAAAACCACTTTTTGCACTTGTGTTAGTGTTGAAAAACCACTTTTCACACTTGTGTTGGTGCAGAAAACCACTTTTGCATTTGTATTAGTGTGGAAAAAACACTTTTTGCACTTGTGATAGTGTTGAAAAACCACTTTTCGCACTTGTGTTAGTGTTGAAAAACCACTTTTCGCACTTGTGTTAGTGTTGAAAAACCACTTTTCGCACTTGTGTTGGTGCAGGAAACCACTTCTGCACTTGTATTAGTGTGGAAAAAACACTTTTTGCACTTGTGATAGTGTTGAAAAACCACTTTTCGCACTTGTGTTAGTGTTGAAAAACCACTTTTCGCACTTGTGTTGGTGCAGGAAACCACTTTTGCACTTGTATTAGTGTGGAAAAAACACTTTTCGCACTTGTGTTAGTGTTGAAAAACCACTTTTCGCACTTGTGTTAGTGTTGAAAAACCACCTTTCGCACTTGTGTTGGTGCAGGAAACCACTTTTGCACTTGTATTAGTGTGGAAAAAACACTTTTTGCACTTGTATTAGTGTGGAAAAACCACTTTTTGCACTTGTGATAGTGTTGAAAAACCACTTTTCGCACTTGTGTTAGTGTTGAAAAACCACGTTTCGCACTTCTGTTGGCGCAGGAAACCACTTTTGCACTTGTATTAGTGTGGAAAAACCACTTTTCGCACTTGTGTTGGTGCAGGAAACCACTTTTGCACTTGTATTAGTGTGGAAAAAACACTTTTCGCACTTGTGTTAGTGTTGAAAAACCACTTTTCGCACTTGTGTTAGTGTTGAAAAACCACCTTTCGCACTTGTGTTGGTGCAGGAAACCACTTTTGCACTTGTATTAGTGTGGAAAAAACACTTTTTGCACTTGTATTAGTGTGGAAAAACCACTTTTTGCACTTGTGATAGTGTTGAAAAACCACTTTTCGCACTTGTGTTAGTGTTGAAAAACCACGTTTCGCACTTCTGTTGGCGCAGGAAACCACTTTTGCACTTGTATTAGTGTGGAAAAACCACTTTTTGCACTTGTGTTAGTGTTGAAAAACCACTTTTCGCACTTGTGTTAGTGTTGAAAAACCACTTTTCGCACTTGTGTTGGTGCAGGAAACCACTTTTGCACTTGTATTAGTGTGGAAAAACCACTTTTTGCACTTGTGTTAGTGTTGAAAAAACACTTTTTGCACTTGTATTAGTGTGGAAAAACCACTTTTTGCACTTGTGATAGTGTTGAAAAACCACTTTTCGCACTTGTGTTAGTGTTGAAAAACCACTTTTCGGACTTGTGTTGGTGCAGGAAACCACTTTTGCACTTGTATTAGTGTGGAAAAACCACTTTTTGCACTTGTGTTAGTGTTGAAAAACCACTTTTCACACTTGTGTTAGTGTTGAAAAAACACTTTTCGCACTTCTGTTGGTGTTGAAAAACCTCTTTTTGCACTTGTGCTGGTGCAGGAAACCACTTTTGCACTTGTATTAGTGTGGAAAAAACACTTTTTGCACTTGTGATAGTGTTGAAAAACCACTTTTCGCACTTGTGTTAGTGTTGAAAAACCACTTTTCGCACTTGTGTTAGTGTTGAAAAACCACTTTTCGCACTTGTGTTAGTGTTGAAAAACCACTTTTCGCACTTGTGTTGGTGCAGGAAACCACTTTTGCACTTGTATTAGTGTGGAAAAAACACTTTTCGCACTTGTGTTAGTGTTGAAAAACCACTTTTCACACTTGTGTTAGTGTTTAAAAACCACTTTTCGCACTTGTGTTGGTGCAGGAAACCACTTTTGCACTTGTATTAGTGTGGAAAAAACACTTTTTGCACTTGTGATAGTGTTGAAAAACCACTTTTTGCACTTGTGTTAGTGTTGAAAAACCACTTTTCGCACTTGTGTTAGTGTTGAAAAACCACTTTTCACACTTGTGTTGGTGCAGAAAACCACTTTTGCATTTGTATTAGTGTGGAAAAAACACTTTTTGCACTTGTGATAGTGTTGAAAAACCACTTTTCGCACTTGTGTTAGTGTTGAAAAACCACTTTTCGCACTTGTGTTAGTGTTGAAAAACCACTTTTCGCACTTGTGTTGGTGCAGGAAACCACTTTTGCACTTGTATTAGTGTGGAAAAAACACTTTTTGCACTTGTGATAGTGTTGAAAAACCACTTTTCGCACTTGTGTTAGTGTTGAAAAACCACTTTTCGCACTTGTGTTGGTGCAGGAAACCACTTTTGCACTTGTATTAGTGTGGAAAAAACACTTTTCGCACTTGTGTTAGTGTTGAAAAACCACTTTTCGCACTTGTGTTAGTGTTGAAAAACCACCTTTCGCACTTGTGTTGGTGCAGGAAACCACTTTTGCACTTGTATTAGTGTGGAAAAAACACTTTTTGCACTTGTATTAGTGTGGAAAAACCACTTTTTGCACTTGTGATAGTGTTGAAAAACCACTTTTCGCACTTGTGTTAGTGTTGAAAAACCACGTTTCGCACTTCTGTTGGCGCAGGAAACCACTTTTGCACTTGTATTAGTGTGGAAAAACCACTTTTTGCACTTGTGTTGGTGCAGGAAACCACTTTTGCACTTGTATTAGTGTGGAAAAAACACTTTTTGCACTTGTGATAGTGTTGAAAAACCACTTTTCCCACTTCTGTTAGTGTGGAAAAACCACTTTTCGCACTTGTGTTGGTGCAGGAAACCACTTTTGCACTTGTATTAGTGTGGAAAAAACACTTTTTGCACTTGTGATAGTGTTGAAAAACCACTTTTCGCACTTGTGTTGGTGCAGGAAACCACTTTTGCACTTGTATTAGTGTGGAAAAAACACTTTTTGCACTTGTGATAGTGTTGAAAAACCACTTTTCGCACTTGTGTTAGTGTTGAAAAACCACTTTTCGCACTTGTGTTGGTGCAGGAAACCACTTTTGCACTTGTATTAGTGTGGAAAAACCACTTTTCGCACTTGTGTTAGTGTTGAAAAACCACTTTTCGCACTTGTGTTAGTGTTGAAAAACCACTTTTCGCACTTGTGTTGGTGCAGGAAACCACTTTTACACTTGTATTAGTGTGGAAAAAACACTTTTTGCACTTGCGATAGTGTTGAAAAACCACTTTTCGCACTTGTGTTAGTGTTGAAAAACCACTTTTCGCACTTGTGTTGGTGCAGGAAACCACTTTTGCACTTGTATTAGTGTGGAAAAAACACTTTTTGCACTTGTATTAGTGTGGAAAAACCACTTTTTGCACTTGTGATAGTGTTGAAAAACCACTTTTCGCACTAGTGTTAGTGTTGAAAAACCACTTTTCGCACTTGTGGTGGTGCAGGAAACCACTTTTGCACTTGTATTAGTGTGGAAAAACCACTTTTTGCACTTGTGTTAGTGTTGAAAAACCACTTTTCGCACTTGTGTTAGTGTTGAAAAACCACTTTTCGCACTTGTGTTAGTGTTGAAAAACCACTTTTCGCACTTGTGTTGGTGCAGGAAACCACTTTTGCACTTGTATTAGTGTGGAAAAACCACTTTTCGCACTTGTGTTAGTGTTGAAAAACCACTTTTCACACTTGTGTTCGTGTTTAAAAACCACTTTTCGCACTTGTGTTGGTGCAGGAAACCACTTTTGCACTTGTATTAGTGTGGAAAAAACACTTTTTGCACTTGTGATAGTGTTGAAAAACCACTTTTTGCACTTGTGTTAGTGTTGAAAAACCACTTTTCACACTTGTGTTGGTGCAGAAAACCACTTTTGCATTTGTATTAGTGTGGAAAAAACACTTTTTGCACTTGTGATAGTGTTGAAAAACCACTTTTCGCACTTGTGTTAGTGTTGAAAAACCACTTTTCGCACTTGTGTTAGTGTTGAAAAACCACTTTTCGCACTTGTGTTGGTGCAGGAAACCACTTTTGCACTTGTATTAGTGTGGAAAAAACACTTTTTGCACTTGTGATAGTGTTGAAAAACCACTTTTCGCACTTGTGTTAGTGTTGAAAAACCACTTTTCGCACTTGTGTTGGTGCAGGAAACCACTTTTGCACTTGTATTAGTGTGGAAAAAACACTTTTCGCACTTGTGTTAGTGTTGAAAAACCACTTTTCGCACTTGTGTTAGTGTTGAAAAACCACCTTTCGCACTTGTGTTGGTGCAGGAAACCACTTTTGCACTTGTATTAGTGTGGAAAAAACACTTTTTGCACTTGTATTAGTGTGGAAAAACCACTTTTTGCACTTGTGATAGTGTTGAAAAACCACTTTTCGCACTTGTGTTAGTGTTGAAAAACCACGTTTCGCACTTCTGTTGGCGCAGGAAACCACTTTTGCACTTGTATTAGTGTGGAAAAACCACTTTTCGCACTTGTGTTGGTGCAGGAAACCACTTTTGCACTTGTATTAGTGTGGAAAAAACACTTTTCGCACTTGTGTTAGTGTTGAAAAACCACTTTTCGCACTTGTGTTAGTGTTGAAAAACCACCTTTCGCACTTGTGTTGGTGCAGGAAACCACTTTTGCACTTGTATTAGTGTGGAAAAAACACTTTTTGCACTTGTATTAGTGTGGAAAAACCACTTTTTGCACTTGTGATAGTGTTGAAAAACCACTTTTCGCACTTGTGTTAGTGTTGAAAAACCACGTTTCGCACTTCTGTTGGCGCAGGAAACCACTTTTGCACTTGTATTAGTGTGGAAAAACCACTTTTTGCACTTGTGTTAGTGTTGAAAAACCACTTTTCGCACTTGTGTTAGTGTTGAAAAACCACTTTTCGCACTTGTGTTGGTGCAGGAAACCACTTTTGCACTTGTATTAGTGTGGAAAAACCACTTTTTGCACTTGTGTTAGTGTTGAAAAAACACTTTTTGCACTTGTATTAGTGTGGAAAAACCACTTTTTGCACTTGTGATAGTGTTGAAAAACCACTTTTCGCACTTGTGTTAGTGTTGAAAAACCACTTTTCGGACTTGTGTTGGTGCAGGAAACCACTTTTGCACTTGTATTAGTGTGGAAAAACCACTTTTTGCACTTGTGTTAGTGTTGAAAAACCACTTTTCACACTTGTGTTAGTGTTGAAAAAACACTTTTCGCACTTCTGTTGGTGTTGAAAAACCTCTTTTTGCACTTGTGCTGGTGCAGGAAACCACTTTTGCACTTGTATTAGTGTGGAAAAAACACTTTTTGCACTTGTGATAGTGTTGAAAAACCACTTTTCGCACTTGTGTTAGTGTTGAAAAACCACTTTTCGCACTTGTGTTAGTGTTGAAAAACCACTTTTCGCACTTGTGTTAGTGTTGAAAAACCACTTTTCGCACTTGTGTTAGTGTTGAAAAACCACCTTTCGCACTTGTGTTGGTGCAGGAAACCACTTTTGCACTTGTATTAGTGTGGAAAAAACACTTTTTGCACTTGTATTAGTGTGGAAAAACCACTTTTTGCACTTGTGATAGTGTTGAAAAACCACTTTTCGCACTTGTGTTAGTGTTGAAAAACCACGTTTCGCACTTCTGTTGGCGCAGGAAACCACTTTTGCACTTGTATTAGTGTGGAAAAACCACTTTTTGCACTTGTGTTAGTGTTGAAAAACCACTTTTCGCACTTGTGTTAGTGTTGAAAAACCACTTTTCGCACTTGTGTTGGTGCAGGAAACCACTTTTGCACTTGTATTAGTGTGGAAAAACCACTTTTTGCACTTGTGTTAGTGTTGAAAAAACACTTTTTGCACTTGTATTAGTGTGGAAAAACCACTTTTTGCACTTGTGATAGTGTTGAAAAACCACTTTTCGCACTTGTGTTAGTGTTGAAAAACCACTTTTCGGACTTGTGTTGGTGCAGGAAACCACTTTTGCACTTGTATTAGTGTGGAAAAACCACTTTTTGCACTTGTGTTAGTGTTGAAAAACCACTTTTCACACTTGTGTTAGTGTTGAAAAAACACTTTTCGCACTTCTGTTGGTGTTGAAAAACCTCTTTTTGCACTTGTGCTGGTGCAGGAAACCACTTTTGCACTTGTATTAGTGTGGAAAAAACACTTTTTGCACTTGTGATAGTGTTGAAAAACCACTTTTCGCACTTGTGTTAGTGTTGAAAAACCACTTTTCGCACTTGTGTTAGTGTTGAAAAACCACTTTTCGCACTTGTGTTAGTGTTGAAAAACCACTTTTCGCACTTGTGTTGGTGCAGGAAACCACTTTTGCACTTGTATTAGTGTGGAAAAAACACTTTTCGCACTTGTGTTAGTGTTGAAAAACCACTTTTCACACTTGTGTTAGTGTTTAAAAACCACTTTTCGCACTTGTGTTGGTGCAGGAAACCACTTTTGCACTTGTATTAGTGTGGAAAAAACACTTTTTGCACTTGTGATAGTGTTGAAAAACCACTTTTTGCACTTGTGTTAGTGTTGAAAAACCACTTTTCGCACTTGTGTTAGTGTTGAAAAACCACTTTTCACACTTGTGTTGGTGCAGAAAACCACTTTTGCATTTGTATTAGTGTGGAAAAAACACTTTTTGCACTTGTGATAGTGTTGAAAAACCACTTTTCGCACTTGTGTTAGTGTTGAAAAACCACTTTTCGCACTTGTGTTAGTGTTGAAAAACCACTTTTCGCACTTGTGTTGGTGCAGGAAACCACTTTTGCACTTGTATTAGTGTGGAAAAAACACTTTTTGCACTTGTGATAGTGTTGAAAAACCACTTTTCGCACTTGTGTTAGTGTTGAAAAACCACTTTTCGCACTTGTGTTGGTGCAGGAAACCACTTTTGCACTTGTATTAGTGTGGAAAAAACACTTTTCGCACTTGTGTTAGTGTTGAAAAACCACTTTTCGCACTTGTGTTAGTGTTGAAAAACCACCTTTCGCACTTGTGTTGGTGCAGGAAACCACTTTTGCACTTGTATTAGTGTGGAAAAAACACTTTTTGCACTTGTATTAGTGTGGAAAAACCACTTTTTGCACTTGTGATAGTGTTGAAAAACCACTTTTCGCACTTGTGTTAGTGTTGAAAAACCACGTTTCGCACTTCTGTTGGCGCAGGAAACCACTTTTGCACTTGTATTAGTGTGGAAAAACCACTTTTTGCACTTGTGTTGGTGCAGGAAACCACTTTTGCACTTGTATTAGTGTGGAAAAAACACTTTTTGCACTTGTGATAGTGTTGAAAAACCACTTTTCCCACTTCTGTTAGTGTGGAAAAACCACTTTTCGCACTTGTGTTGGTGCAGGAAACCACTTTTGCACTTGTATTAGTGTGGAAAAAACACTTTTTGCACTTGTGATAGTGTTGAAAAACCACTTTTCGCACTTGTGTTGGTGCAGGAAACCACTTTTGCACTTGTATTAGTGTGGAAAAAACACTTTTTGCACTTGTGATAGTGTTGAAAAACCACTTTTCGCACTTGTGTTAGTGTTGAAAAACCACTTTTCGCACTTGTGTTGGTGCAGGAAACCACTTTTGCACTTGTATTAGTGTGGAAAAACCACTTTTCGCACTTGTGTTAGTGTTGAAAAACCACTTTTCGCACTTGTGTTAGTGTTGAAAAACCACTTTTCGCACTTGTGTTGGTGCAGGAAACCACTTTTACACTTGTATTAGTGTGGAAAAAACACTTTTTGCACTTGCGATAGTGTTGAAAAACCACTTTTCGCACTTGTGTTAGTGTTGAAAAACCACTTTTCGCACTTGTGTTGGTGCAGGAAACCACTTTTGCACTTGTATTAGTGTGGAAAAAACACTTTTTGCACTTGTATTAGTGTGGAAAAACCACTTTTTGCACTTGTGATAGTGTTGAAAAACCACTTTTCGCACTAGTGTTAGTGTTGAAAAACCACTTTTCGCACTTGTGGTGGTGCAGGAAACCACTTTTGCACTTGTATTAGTGTGGAAAAACCACTTTTTGCACTTGTGTTAGTGTTGAAAAACCACTTTTCGCACTTGTGTTAGTGTTGAAAAACCACTTTTCGCACTTGTGTTAGTGTTGAAAAACCACTTTTCGCACTTGTGTTGGTGCAGGAAACCACTTTTGCACTTGTATTAGTGTGGAAAAACCACTTTTCGCACTTGTGTTAGTGTTGAAAAACCACTTTTCACACTTGTGTTCGTGTTTAAAAACCACTTTTCGCACTTGTGTTGGTGCAGGAAACCACTTTTGCACTTGTATTAGTGTGGAAAAAACACTTTTTGCACTTGTGATAGTGTTGAAAAACCACTTTTTGCACTTGTGTTAGTGTTGAAAAACCACTTTTCACACTTGTGTTGGTGCAGAAAACCACTTTTGCATTTGTATTAGTGTGGAAAAAACACTTTTTGCACTTGTGATAGTGTTGAAAAACCACTTTTCGCACTTGTGTTAGTGTTGAAAAACCACTTTTCGCACTTGTGTTAGTGTTGAAAAACCACTTTTCGCACTTGTGTTGGTGCAGGAAACCACTTTTGCACTTGTATTAGTGTGGAAAAAACACTTTTTGCACTTGTGATAGTGTTGAAAAACCACTTTTCGCACTTGTGTTAGTGTTGAAAAACCACTTTTCGCACTTGTGTTGGTGCAGGAAACCACTTTTGCACTTGTATTAGTGTGGAAAAAACACTTTTCGCACTTGTGTTAGTGTTGAAAAACCACTTTTCGCACTTGTGTTAGTGTTGAAAAACCACCTTTCGCACTTGTGTTGGTGCAGGAAACCACTTTTGCACTTGTATTAGTGTGGAAAAAACACTTTTTGCACTTGTATTAGTGTGGAAAAACCACTTTTTGCACTTGTGATAGTGTTGAAAAACCACTTTTCGCACTTGTGTTAGTGTTGAAAAACCACGTTTCGCACTTCTGTTGGCGCAGGAAACCACTTTTGCACTTGTATTAGTGTGGAAAAACCACTTTTCGCACTTGTGTTGGTGCAGGAAACCACTTTTGCACTTGTATTAGTGTGGAAAAAACACTTTTCGCACTTGTGTTAGTGTTGAAAAACCACTTTTCGCACTTGTGTTAGTGTTGAAAAACCACCTTTCGCACTTGTGTTGGTGCAGGAAACCACTTTTGCACTTGTATTAGTGTGGAAAAAACACTTTTTGCACTTGTATTAGTGTGGAAAAACCACTTTTTGCACTTGTGATAGTGTTGAAAAACCACTTTTCGCACTTGTGTTAGTGTTGAAAAACCACGTTTCGCACTTCTGTTGGCGCAGGAAACCACTTTTGCACTTGTATTAGTGTGGAAAAACCACTTTTTGCACTTGTGTTAGTGTTGAAAAACCACTTTTCGCACTTGTGTTAGTGTTGAAAAACCACTTTTCGCACTTGTGTTGGTGCAGGAAACCACTTTTGCACTTGTATTAGTGTGGAAAAACCACTTTTTGCACTTGTGTTAGTGTTGAAAAAACACTTTTTGCACTTGTATTAGTGTGGAAAAACCACTTTTTGCACTTGTGATAGTGTTGAAAAACCACTTTTCGCACTTGTGTTAGTGTTGAAAAACCACTTTTCGGACTTGTGTTGGTGCAGGAAACCACTTTTGCACTTGTATTAGTGTGGAAAAACCACTTTTTGCACTTGTGTTAGTGTTGAAAAACCACTTTTCACACTTGTGTTAGTGTTGAAAAAACACTTTTCGCACTTCTGTTGGTGTTGAAAAACCTCTTTTTGCACTTGTGCTGGTGCAGGAAACCACTTTTGCACTTGTATTAGTGTGGAAAAAACACTTTTTGCACTTGTGATAGTGTTGAAAAACCACTTTTCGCACTTGTGTTAGTGTTGAAAAACCACTTTTCGCACTTGTGTTAGTGTTGAAAAACCACTTTTCGCACTTGTGTTAGTGTTGAAAAACCACTTTTCGCACTTGTGTTGGTGCAGGAAACCACTTTTGCACTTGTATTAGTGTGGAAAAAACACTTTTCGCACTTGTGTTAGTGTTGAAAAACCACTTTTCGCACTTGTGTTGGTGCAGGCAACCACTTTTGCACTTGTATTAGTGTGGAAAAAACACTTTTCGCACTTGTGTTAGTGTTGAAAAACCACTTTTCGCACTTGTGTTAGTGTTGAAAAACCACTTTTCGCACTTGTGTTGGTGCAGGAAACCACTTTTGCACTTGTATTAGTGTGGAAAAACACTTTTTGCACTTGTGATAATGTTGAAAAACCACTTTTCGCACTTGTGTTAGTGTTGAAAAACCACTTTTCCCACTTCTGTTAGTGTTGAAAAACCACTTTTCGCACTTGTGTTGGTGCAGGAAACCACTTTTGCACTTGTATTAGTGTGGAAAAAACACTTTTTGCACTTGTGTTAGTGTTGAAAAACCACTTTTCACACTTGTGTTAGTGTTGAAAGACCACTTTTCACACTTGTGTTGGTGCAGAAAACCACTTTTGCATTTGTATTAGTGTGGAAAAAACACTTTTTGCACTTGTGATAGTGTTGAAAACCACTTTTCCCACTTCTGTTAGTGTGGAAAAACCACTTTTCGCACTTGTGTTGGTGCAGGAAACCACTTTTGCACTCGTATTAGTGTGGAAAAAACACTTTTTGCACTTGTGATAGTGTTGAAAAACCACTTTTCGCACTTGTGTTAGTGTTGAAAAACCACTTTTCGCACTTGTGTTAGTGTTGAAAAACCACTTTTCGCACTTGTGTTGGTGCAGGAAACCACTTTTGCACTTGTATTAGTGTCTGAAAAACACTTTTTGCACTTGTGATAGTGTTGAAAAACCACTTTTCGCACTTGTGTTAGTGTTGAAAAACCACTTTTCGCACTTGTGTTAGTGTTGAAAAACCACTTTTCACACTTGTGTTGGTGCAGAAAACCACTTTTGCATTTGTATTAGTGTGGAAAAAACACTTTTTGCACTTGTGATAGTGTTGAAAAACCACTTTTCGCACTTGTGTTAGTGTTGAAAAACCACTTTTCGCACTTGTGTTAGTGTTGAAAAACCACTTTTCGCACTTGTGTTGGTGCAGGAAACCACTTTTGCACTTGTATTAGTGTGGAAAAAACACTTTTTGCACTTGTGATAGTGTTGAAAAACCACTTTTCGCACTTGTGTTAGTGTTGAAAAACCACTTTTCGCACTTGTGTTGGTGCAGGAAACCACTTTTGCACTTGTATTAGTGTGGAAAAAACACTTTTCGCACTTGTGTTAGTGTTGAAAAACCACTTTTCGCACTTGTGTTGGTGCAGGCAACCACTTTTGCACTTGTATTAATGTGGAAAAAACACTTTTCGCACTTGTGTTAGTGTTGAAAAACCACTTTTCGCACTTGTGTTAGTGTTGAAAAACCACTTTTCGCTCTTGTGTTGGTGCAGGAAACCACTTTTGCACTTGTATTAGTGTGGAAAAACACTTTTTGCACTTGTGATAATGTTGAAAAACCACTTTTCGCACTTGTGTTAGTGTTGAAAAACCACTTTTCCCACTTCTGTTAGTGTTGAAAAACCACTTTTCGCACTTGTGTTGGTGCAGGAAACCTCTTTTGCACTTGTATTAGTGTGGAAAAAACACTTTTTGCACTTGTGTTAGTGTTGAAAAACCACTTTTCGCACTTGTGTTAGTGTTGAAAGACCACTTTTCACACTTGTGTTGGTGCAGAAAACCACTTTTGCATTTGTATTAGTGTGGAAAAAACACTTTTTGCACTTGTGATAGTGTTGAAAAACCATTTTTCGCACTTGTGTTAGTGTTGAAAAACCACTTTTCGCACTTGTGTTAGTGTTGAAAAACCACTTTTCGCACTTGTGTTGGTGCAGGAAACCACTTTTGCACTTGTATTAGTGTGGAAAAAACACTTTTTGCACTTGTGATAGTGTTGAAAAACCACTTTTCGCACTTGTGTTAGTGTTGAAAAACCACTTTTCGCACTTGTGTTAGTGTTGAAAAACCACTTTTCGCACTTGTGTTGGTGCAGGAAACCACTTTTGCACTTGTATTAGTGTGGGAAAAACACTTTTTGCACTTCTGATAGTGTTGAAAAACCACTTTTTGCACTTGTGTTAGTGTTGAAAAACCACTTTTCGCACTTGTGTTGGTGCAGGAAACCACTTTTGCACTTGTATTAGTGTGGAAAAAACACTTTTTGCACTTGTGATAGTGTTGAAAAACCACTTTTCGCACTTGTGTTAGTGTTGAAAAACCACTTTTTGCACTTGTGTTAGTGTTGAAAAACCACGTTTCGCACTTGTGTTGGTGCAGGAAACCACTTTTGCACTTGTATTAGTGTGGGAAAAACACTTTTTGCACTTGTGATAGTGTTGAAAAACCACTTTTCGCACTTGTGTTAGTGTTGAAAAACCACTTTTCGCACTTGTGTTGGTGCAGGAAACCACTTTTGCACTTGTATTAGTGTGGAAAAAACACTTTTCGCACTTGTGTTAGTGTTGAAAAACCACTTTTCGCACTTGTGTTAGTGTTGAAAAACCACCTTTCGCACTTGTGTTGGTGCAGGAAACCACTTTTGCACTTGTATTAGTGTGGAAAAAACACTTTTTGCACTTGTATTAGTGTGGAAAAACCACTTTTTGCACTTGTGATAGTGTTGAAAAACCACTTTTCGCACTTGTGTTAGTGTTGAAAAACCACGTTTCGCACTTCTGTTGGCGCAGGAAACCACTTTTGCACTTGTATTAGTGTGGAAAAACCACTTTTCGCACTTGTGTTGGTGCAGGAAACCACTTTTGCACTTGTATTAGTGTGGAAAAAACACTTTTCGCACTTGTGTTAGTGTTGAAAAACCACTTTTCGCACTTGTGTTAGTGTTGAAAAACCACCTTTCGCACTTGTGTTGGTGCAGGAAACCACTTTTGCACTTGTATTAGTGTGGAAAAAACACTTTTTGCACTTGTATTAGTGTGGAAAAACCACTTTTTGCACTTGTGATAGTGTTGAAAAACCACTTTTCGCACTTGTGTTAGTGTTGAAAAACCACGTTTCGCACTTCTGTTGGCGCAGGAAACCACTTTTGCACTTGTATTAGTGTGGAAAAACCACTTTTTGCACTTGTGTTAGTGTTGAAAAACCACTTTTCGCACTTGTGTTAGTGTTGAAAAACCACTTTTCGCACTTGTGTTGGTGCAGGAAACCACTTTTGCACTTGTATTAGTGTGGAAAAACCACTTTTTGCACTTGTGTTAGTGTTGAAAAAACACTTTTTGCACTTGTATTAGTGTGGAAAAACCACTTTTTGCACTTGTGATAGTGTTGAAAAACCACTTTTCGCACTTGTGTTAGTGTTGAAAAACCACTTTTCGGACTTGTGTTGGTGCAGGAAACCACTTTTGCACTTGTATTAGTGTGGAAAAACCACTTTTTGCACTTGTGTTAGTGTTGAAAAACCACTTTTCACACTTGTGTTAGTGTTGAAAAAACACTTTTCGCACTTCTGTTGGTGTTGAAAAACCTCTTTTTGCACTTGTGCTGGTGCAGGAAACCACTTTTGCACTTGTATTAGTGTGGAAAAAACACTTTTTGCACTTGTGATAGTGTTGAAAAACCACTTTTCGCACTTGTGTTAGTGTTGAAAAACCACTTTTCGCACTTGTGTTAGTGTTGAAAAACCACTTTTCGCACTTGTGTTAGTGTTGAAAAACCACTTTTCGCACTTGTGTTGGTGCAGGAAACCACTTTTGCACTTGTATTAGTGTGGAAAAAACACTTTTCGCACTTGTGTTAGTGTTGAAAAACCACTTTTCACACTTGTGTTAGTGTTTAAAAACCACTTTTCGCACTTGTGTTGGTGCAGGAAACCACTTTTGCACTTGTATTAGTGTGGAAAAAACACTTTTTGCACTTGTGATAGTGTTGAAAAACCACTTTTTGCACTTGTGTTAGTGTTGAAAAACCACTTTTCGCACTTGTGTTAGTGTTGAAAAACCACTTTTCACACTTGTGTTGGTGCAGAAAACCACTTTTGCATTTGTATTAGTGTGGAAAAAACACTTTTTGCACTTGTGATAGTGTTGAAAAACCACTTTTCGCACTTGTGTTAGTGTTGAAAAACCACTTTTCGCACTTGTGTTAGTGTTGAAAAACCACTTTTCGCACTTGTGTTGGTGCAGGAAACCACTTTTGCACTTGTATTAGTGTGGAAAAAACACTTTTTGCACTTGTGATAGTGTTGAAAAACCACTTTTCGCACTTGTGTTAGTGTTGAAAAACCACTTTTCGCACTTGTGTTGGTGCAGGAAACCACTTTTGCACTTGTATTAGTGTGGAAAAAACACTTTTCGCACTTGTGTTAGTGTTGAAAAACCACTTTTCGCACTTGTGTTAGTGTTGAAAAACCACCTTTCGCACTTGTGTTGGTGCAGGAAACCACTTTTGCACTTGTATTAGTGTGGAAAAAACACTTTTTGCACTTGTATTAGTGTGGAAAAACCACTTTTTGCACTTGTGATAGTGTTGAAAAACCACTTTTCGCACTTGTGTTAGTGTTGAAAAACCACGTTTCGCACTTCTGTTGGCGCAGGAAACCACTTTTGCACTTGTATTAGTGTGGAAAAACCACTTTTTGCACTTGTGTTGGTGCAGGAAACCACTTTTGCACTTGTATTAGTGTGGAAAAAACACTTTTTGCACTTGTGATAGTGTTGAAAAACCACTTTTCCCACTTCTGTTAGTGTGGAAAAACCACTTTTCGCACTTGTGTTGGTGCAGGAAACCACTTTTGCACTTGTATTAGTGTGGAAAAAACACTTTTTGCACTTGTGATAGTGTTGAAAAACCACTTTTCGCACTTGTGTTGGTGCAGGAAACCACTTTTGCACTTGTATTAGTGTGGAAAAAACACTTTTTGCACTTGTGATAGTGTTGAAAAACCACTTTTCGCACTTGTGTTAGTGTTGAAAAACCACTTTTCGCACTTGT
Organism: Myxine glutinosa; assembly: GCF_964187855.1. Lineage (NCBI taxonomy): Eukaryota > Metazoa > Chordata > Myxini > Myxiniformes > Myxinidae > Myxine > Myxine glutinosa. Next base: position 31,069 of record NW_027616853.1, on the reverse strand, counting down.
GTTGGTGCAGGAAACCACTTTTGCACTTGTATTAGTGTGGAAAAACCACTTTTCGCACTTGTGTTAGTGTTGAAAAACCACTTTTCGCACTTGTGTTAGTGTTGAAAAACCACTTTTCGCACTTGTGTTGGTGCAGGAAACCACTTTTACACTTGTATTAGTGTGGAAAAAACACTTTTTGCACTTGCGATAGTGTTGAAAAACCACTTTTCGCACTTGTGTTAGTGTTGAAAAACCACTTTTCGCACTTGTGTTGGTGCAGGAAACCACTTTTGCACTTGTATTAGTGTGGAAAAAACACTTTTTGCACTTGTATTAGTGTGGAAAAACCACTTTTTGCACTTGTGATAGTGTTGAAAAACCACTTTTCGCACTAGTGTTAGTGTTGAAAAACCACTTTTCGCACTTGTGGTGGTGCAGGAAACCACTTTTGCACTTGTATTAGTGTGGAAAAACCACTTTTTGCACTTGTGTTAGTGTTGAAAAACCACTTTTCGCACTTGTGTTAGTGTTGAAAAACCACTTTTCGCACTTGTGTTAGTGTTGAAAAACCACTTTTCGCACTTGTGTTGGTGCAGGAAACCACTTTTGCACTTGTATTAGTGTGGAAAAACCACTTTTCGCACTTGTGTTAGTGTTGAAAAACCACTTTTCACACTTGTGTTAGTGTTTAAAAACCACTTTTCGCACTTGTGTTGGTGCAGGAAACCACTTTTGCACTTGTATTAGTGTGGAAAAAACACTTTTTGCACTTGTGATAGTGTTGAAAAACCACTTTTTGCACTTGTGTTAATGTTGAAAAACCACTTTTCACACTTGTGTTGGTGCAGAAAACCACTTTTGCATTTGTATTAGTGTGGAAAAAACACTTTTTGCACTTGTGATAGTGTTGAAAAACCACTTTTCGCACTTGTGTTAGTGTTGAAAAACCACTTTTCGCACTTGTGTTAGTGTTGAAAAACCACTTTTCGCACTTGTGTTGGTGCAGGAAACCACTTTTGCACTTGTATTAGTGTGGAAAAAACACTTTTTGCACTTGTGATAGTGTTGAAAAACCACTTTTCGCACTTGTGTTAGTGTTGAAAAACCACTTTTCGCACTTGTGTTGGTGCAGGAAACCACTTTTGCACTTGTATTAGTGTGGAAAAAACACTTTTCGCACTTGTGTTAGTGTTGAAAAACCACTTTTCGCACTTGTGTTAGTGTTGAAAAACCACCTTTCGCACTTGTGTTGGTGCAGGAAACCACTTTTGCACTTGTATTAGTGTGGAAAAAACACTTTTTGCACTTGTATTAGTGTGGAAAAACCACTTTTTGCACTTGTGATAGTGTTGAAAAACCACTTTTCGCACTTGTGTTAGTGTTGAAAAACCACGTTTCGCACTTCTGTTGGCGCAGGAAACCACTTTTGCACTTGTATTAGTGTGGAAAAACCACTTTTCGCACTTGTGTTGGTGCAGGAAACCACTTTTGCACTTGTATTAGTGTGGAAAAAACACTTTTCGCACTTGTGTTAGTGTTGAAAAACCACTTTTCGCACTTGTGTTAGTGTTGAAAAACCACCTTTCGCACTTGTGTTGGTGCAGGAAACCACTTTTGCACTTGTATTAGTGTGGAAAAAACACTTTTTGCACTTGTATTAGTGTGGAAAAACCACTTTTTGCACTTGTGATAGTGTTGAAAAACCACTTTTCGCACTTGTGTTAGTGTTGAAAAACCACGTTTCGCACTTCTGTTGGCGCAGGAAACCACTTTTGCACTTGTATTAGTGTGGAAAAACCACTTTTTGCACTTGTGTTAGTGTTGAAAAACCACTTTTCGCACTTGTGTTAGTGTTGAAAAACCACTTTTCGCACTTGTGTTGGTGCAGGAAACCACTTTTGCACTTGTATTAGTGTGGAAAAACCACTTTTTGCACTTGTGTTAGTGTTGAAAAAACACTTTTTGCACTTGTATTAGTGTGGAAAAACCACTTTTTGCACTTGTGATAGTGTTGAAAAACCACTTTTCGCACTTGTGTTAGTGTTGAAAAACCACTTTTCGGACTTGTGTTGGTGCAGGAAACCACTTTTGCACTTGTATTAGTGTGGAAAAACCACTTTTTGCACTTGTGTTAGTGTTGAAAAACCACTTTTCACACTTGTGTTAGTGTTGAAAAAACACTTTTCGCACTTCTGTTGGTGTTGAAAAACCTCTTTTTGCACTTGTGCTGGTGCAGGAAACCACTTTTGCACTTGTATTAGTGTGGAAAAAACACTTTTTGCACTTGTGATAGTGTTGAAAAACCACTTTTCGCACTTGTGTTAGTGTTGAAAAACCACTTTTCGCACTTGTGTTAGTGTTGAAAAACCACTTTTCGCACTTGTGTTAGTGTTGAAAAACCACTTTTCGCACTTGTGTTGGTGCAGGAAACCACTTTTGCACTTGTATTAGTGTGGAAAAAACACTTTTCGCACTTGTGTTAGTGTTGAAAAACCACTTTTCGCACTTGTGTTGGTGCAGGCAACCACTTTTGCACTTGTATTAGTGTGGAAAAAACACTTTTCGCACTTGTGTTAGTGTTGAAAAACCACTTTTCGCACTTGTGTTAGTGTTGAAAAACCACTTTTCGCACTTGTGTTGGTGCAGGAAACCACTTTTGCACTTGTATTAGTGTGGAAAAACACTTTTTGCACTTGTGATAATGTTGAAAAACCACTTTTCGCACTTGTGTTAGTGTTGAAAAACCACTTTTCCCACTTCTGTTAGTGTTGAAAAACCACTTTTCGCACTTGTGTTGGTGCAGGAAACCACTTTTGCACTTGTATTAGTGTGGAAAAAACACTTTTTGCAATTGTGTTAGTGTTGAAAAACCACTTTTCACACTTGTGTTAGTGTTGAAAGACCACTTTTCACACTTGTGTTGGTGCAGAAAACCACTTTTGCATTTGTATTAGTGTGGAAAAAACACTTTTTGCACTTGTGATAGTGTTGAAAACCACTTTTCCCACTTCTGTTAGTGTGGAAAAACCACTTTTCGCACTTGTGTTGGTGCAGGAAACCACTTTTGCACTCGTATTAGTGTGGAAAAAACACTTTTTGCACTTGTGATAGTGTTGAAAAACCACTTTTCGCACTTGTGTTAGTGTTGAAAAACCACTTTTCGCACTTGTGTTAGTGTTGAAAAACCACTTTTCGCACTTGTGTTGGTGCAGGAAACCACTTTTGCACTTGTATTAGTGTCTGAAAAACACTTTTTGCACTTGTGATAGTGTTGAAAAACCACTTTTCGCACTTGTGTTAGTGTTGAAAAACCACTTTTCGCACTTGTGTTAGTGTTGAAAAACCACTTTTCACACTTGTGTTGGTGCAGAAAACCACTTTTGCATTTGTATTAGTGTGGAAAAAACACTTTTTGCACTTGTGATAGTGTTGAAAAACCACTTTTCGCACTTGTGTTAGTGTTGAAAAACCACTTTTCGCACTTGTGTTAGTGTTGAAAAACCACTTTTCGCACTTGTGTTGGTGCAGGAAACCACTTTTGCACTTGTATTAGTGTGGAAAAAACACTTTTTGCACTTGTGATAGTGTTGAAAAACCACTTTTCGCACTTGTGTTAGTGTTGAAAAACCACTTTTCGCACTTGTGTTGGTGCAGGAAACCACTTTTGCACTTGTATTAGTGTGGAAAAAACACTTTTCGCACTTGTGTTAGTGTTGAAAAACCACTTTTCGCACTTGTGTTGGTGCAGGCAACCACTTTTGCACTTGTATTAATGTGGAAAAAACACTTTTCGCACTTGTGTTAGTGTTGAAAAACCACTTTTCGCACTTGTGTTAGTGTTGAAAAACCACTTTTCGCTCTTGTGTTGGTGCAGGAAACCACTTTTGCACTTGTATTAGTGTGGAAAAACACTTTTTGCACTTGTGATAATGTTGAAAAACCACTTTTCGCACTTGTGTTAGTGTTGAAAAACCACTTTTCCCACTTCTGTTAGTGTTGAAAAACCACTTTTCGCACTTGTGTTGGTGCAGGAAACCTCTTTTGCACTTGTATTAGTGTGGAAAAAACACTTTTTGCACTTGTGTTAGTGTTGAAAAACCACTTTTCGCACTTGTGTTAGTGTTGAAAGACCACTTTTCACACTTGTGTTGGTGCAGAAAACCACTTTTGCATTTGTATTAGTGTGGAAAAAACACTTTTTGCACTTGTGATAGTGTTGAAAAACCATTTTTCGCACTTGTGTTAGTGTTGAAAAACCACTTTTCGCACTTGTGTTAGTGTTGAAAAACCACTTTTCGCACTTGTGTTGGTGCAGGAAACCACTTTTGCACTTGTATTAGTGTGGAAAAAACACTTTTTGCACTTGTGATAGTGTTGAAAAACCACTTTTCGCACTTGTGTTAGTGTTGAAAAACCACTTTTCGCACTTGTGTTAGTGTTGAAAAACCACTTTTCGCACTTGTGTTGGTGCAGGAAACCACTTTTGCACTTGTATTAGTGTGGGAAAAACACTTTTTGCACTTCTGATAGTGTTGAAAAACCACTTTTTGCACTTGTGTTAGTGTTGAAAAACCACTTTTCGCACTTGTGTTGGTGCAGGAAACCACTTTTGCACTTGTATTAGTGTGGAAAAAACACTTTTTGCACTTGTGATAGTGTTGAAAAACCACTTTTCGCACTTGTGTTAGTGTTGAAAAACCACTTTTTGCACTTGTGTTAGTGTTGAAAAACCACGTTTCGCACTTGTGTTGGTGCAGGAAACCACTTTTGCACTTGTATTAGTGTGGGAAAAACACTTTTTGCACTTGTGATAGTGTTGAAAAACCACTTTTCGCACTTGTGTTAGTGTTGAAAAACCACTTTTCGCACTTGTGTTGGTGCAGGAAACCACTTTTGCACTTGTATTAGTGTGGAAACACCACTTTTCGCACTTGTGTTAGTGTTGAAAAACCACTTTTCGCACTTGTGTTAGTGTTGAAAAACCACTTTTTGCACTTGTGCTGGTGCAGGAAACCACTTTTGCACTTGTATTAGTGTGGAAAAAACACTTTTTGGACTTGTGATAGTGTTGAAAAACCACTTTTCGCACTTGTGTTAGTGTTGAAAAACCACTTTTTGCACTTGTGTTAGTGTTGAAAAACCACTTTTCGCACTTGTGTTAGTGTTGAAAAACCACTTTTTGCACTTGTGTTGGTGCAGGAAACCACTTTTGCACTTGTATTAGTGTGGAAAAAACACTTTTTGCACTTGTGATAGTGTTGAAAAACCACTTTTCGCACTTGTGTTAGTGTTGAAAAACCACTTTTCGCACTTGTGTTAGTGTTGAAAAACCACTTTTCGCACTTGTGTTGGTGCAGGAAACCACTTTTGCACTTGTATTAGTGTGGGAAAAACACTTTTTGCACTTGTGATAGTGTTGAAAAACCACTTTTCGCACTTGTGTTAGTGTTGAAAAACCACTTTTCGCACTTGTGTTGGTGCAGGAAACCACTTTTGCACTTGTATTAGTGTGGAAAAAACACTTTTTGCACTTGTGATAGTGTTGAAAAACCACTTTTCGCACTTGTGTTAGTGTTGAAAAACCACTTTTCGCACTTGTGTTAGTGTTGAAAAACCACGTTTCGCACTTGTGTTGGCGCAGGAAACCACTTTTGCACTTGTATTAGTGTGGGAAAAACACTTTTTGCACTTGTGATAGTGTTGAAAAACCACTTTTCGCACTTGTGTTAGTGTTGAAAAACCAATTTTCGTACTTGTGTTGGTGCAGGAAACCACTTTTGCACTTGTATTAGTGTGGAAAAACCACTTTTCGCACTTGTGTTAGTGTTGAAAAACCACTTTTCGCACTTGTGTTAGTGTTGAAAAACCACTTTTCACACTTGTGTTGGTGCAGGAAACCACTTTTGCACTTGTATTAGTGTGGAAAAAACACTTTTTGCACTTGTGATAGTGTTGAAAAACCACTTTTCGCACTTGTGTTAGTGTTGAAAAACCACTTTTCGCACTTGTGTTAGTGTTGAAAAACCACTTTTCGCACTTGTGTTAGTGTTGAAAAACCACTTTTCGCACTTGTGTTAGTGTTGAAAAACCACTTTTCGCACTTGTGTTGGTGCAGGAAACCACTTTTGCACTTGTATTAGTGTGGAAAAACCACTTTTCGCACTTGTGTTAGTGTTGAAAAAACACTTTTCGCACTTGTGTTGGTGCAGGAAACCACTTTTGCACTTGTGCCTTAGGACATATCCCCTTAGGACATACCGACGGGAGAGATATGTGCATTCCAGAAGTTTGGTACGATTTCACAAAGTGAAAAACCACTTTTCGCACTTGTGTTGGTGCAGGAAACCACTTTTGCACTTGTATTAGTGTGGAAAAAAGACTTTTTGCACTTGTGATAGTGTTGAAAAACCACTTTTCGCACTTGTGTTAGTGTTGAAAAACCACTTTTCGCACTTGTGTTAGTGTTGAAAAACCACTTTTCGCACTTGTGTTGGTGCAGGAAGCCACTTTTGCACTTGTATTAGTGTGGAAAAAACACTTTGCACTTGTAATAGTGTTGAAAAACCACTTTTCGCCATTGTGTTAGTGTTGAAAAACCACTTTTCGCACTTGTGTTAGTGTTGAAAAACCACGTTTCGCACTTGTCTTGGCGCAGGAAACCACTTTTGCACTTGTATTAGTGTGGAAAAAACACTTTTCTGCACTTGTGATAGTGTTGAAAAACCACTTTTCGCACTTGTGTTAGTGTTGAAAAACCACTTTTTGCACTTGTGTTGGTGCAGGAAACCACTTTTGCACTTGTATTAAGGTGGAAAAAACACTTTTCGCACTTGTGTTAGTGTTGAAAAACCACTCTTCGCTCTTGGGTTAGTGTTGAAAAACCACTTTTCGCACTTGTGTTGGTGCAGGAAACCACTTTTGCACTTGTACTAGTGTGGAAAAAACACTTTTTGCACTTGTGATAGTGTTGAAAAACCACTTTTCGCACTTGTGTTTGTGTTGAAAAACCACTTTTCGCACTTGTGTTGGTGCAGGAAACCACTTTTGCACTTGTATTAGTGTGGAAAAACCACTTTTTGCACTTGTGTTAGTGTTGAAAAACCACTTTCGCACTTGTGTTGGTGCAGGAAACCACTTTTGCACTTGTATTGGTGTGGAAAAAACACTTTTTGCACTTGTGATATTGTTGAAAAACCACTTTTCGCACTTGTGTTAGTGTTGAAAAACCACTTTTCGCACTTGTGTTGGTGCAGGAAACCACTTTTGCACTTGTATTAGTGTGGAAAAAACACTTTTTGCACTTGTGATAGTGTTGAAAAACCACTTTTCGCACTTGTGTTAGTGTTGAAAAACCACGTTTCGCACTTGTGTTGGTGCAGGAAACCACTTTTGCACTTGTATTAGTGTGGAAAAAACACTTTTTGCACTTGTGATAGTGTTGAAAAACCACTTTTCGCACTTGTGTTAGTGTTGAAAAACCACTTTTTGCACTTGTGTTGGTGCAGGAAACCACTTTTGCACTTGTATTAAGGTGGAAAAAACACTTTTCGCACTTGTGTTAGTGTTGAAAAACCACTTTTCGCACTTGGGTTAGTGTTGAAAAACCACTTTTCGCACTTGTGTTGGTGCAGGAAACCACTTTTGCACTTGTATTAGTGTGGAAAAAACACTTTTTGCACTTGTGATAGTGTTGAAAAACCACTTTTCGCACTTGTGTTGGTGCAGAAAACCACTTTTGCATTTGTATTAGTGTGGAAAAAACACTTTTTGCACTTGTGATAGTGTTGAAAAACCATTTTTCGCACTTGTGTTAGTGTTGAAAAACCACTTTTCGCACTTGTGTTAGTGTTGAAAAACCACTTTTCGCACTTGTGTTGGTGCAGGAAACCACTTTTGCACTTGTATTAGTGTGGAAAAAACACTTTTTGCACTTGTGATAGTGTTGAAAAACCACTTTTCGTACTTGTGTTAGTGTTGAAAAACCACTTTTCGCACTTGTGTTAGTGTTGAAAAACCACTTTTCGCACTTGTGTTGGTGCAGGAAACCACTTTTGCACTTGTATTAGTGTGGAAAAAACACTTTTTGCACTTGTGATAGTGTTGAAAAACCACTTTTCGCACTTGTGTTAGTGTTGAAAAACCACTTTTCGCACTTGTGTTAGTGTTGAAAAACCACTTTTCGCACTTGTGTTGGTGCAGGAAACCACTTTTGCACTTGTATTAGTGTGGAAAAACACTTTTTGCACTTGTGATAATGTTGAAAAACCACTTTTCGCACTTGTGTTAGTGTTGAAAAAACACTTTTCCCACTTCTGTTAGTGTTGAAAAACCACTTTTCGCACTTGTGTTGGTGCAGGAAACCACTTTTGCACTTGTATTAGTGGGGAAAAAACACTTTTTGCACTTCTGTTAGTGTTGAAAAACCTCGTTTCGCACTTGTGCTGGTGCAGGAAACCACTTTTGCACTTGTATTAGTGTGGAAAAAACACTTTTTGCACTTGTGATAGTGTTGAAAAACCACTTTTCACACTTGTGTTAGTGTTGAAAAACTACTTTTCGCACTTGTGTTGGTGCAGGAAACCACTTTTGCACTTGTATTAGTGTGGAAAAACCACTTTTTGCACTTGTGTTGGTGCAGGAAACCACTTTTGCACTTGTATTAGTGTGGAAAAACCACTTTTTGCACTTGTGTTAGTGTTGAAAAACCACTTTTCGCACTTGTGTTAGTGTTGAAAAACCACTTTTCGCACTTGTATTGGTGCAGGAAACCACTTTTGCACTTGTATTAGTGTGGAAAAACCACTTTTCGCACTTGTGTTAGTGTTGAAAAACCACTTTCGCACTTGTGTTGGTGCAAGAAACCACTTTTGCACTTGTATTGGTGTGGAAAAAACACTTTTTGCACTTGTGATAGTGTTGAAAAACCACTTTTCGCACTTGTGTTAGTGTTGAAAAACCACTTTTCGCACTTGTGTTCGTGTTGAAAAACCACTTTTCGCACTTGTGTTGGTGCAGGAAGCCACTTTTGCACTTGTATTAGTGTGGAAAAAACACTTTGCACTTGTGATAGTGTTGAAAAACCACTTTTCGCACTTGTGTTAGTGTTGAAAAACCACTTTTCGCACTTGTGTTAGTGTTGAAAAACCACGTTTCGCACTTGTCTTGGCGCAGGAAACCACTTTTGCACTTGTATTAGTGTGGAAAAAACACTTTTTGCACTTGTGATAGTGTTGAAAAACCACTTTTCGCACTTGTGTTAGTGTTGAAAAACCACTTTTTGCACTTGTGTTGGTGCAGGAAACCACTTTTGCACTTGTATTAAGGTGGAAAAAACACTTTTCGCACTTGTGTTAGTGTTGAAAAACCACGCTTCGCACTTGGGTTAGTGTTGAAAAACCACTTTTCGCACTTGTGTTGGTGCAGGAAACCACTTTTGCACTTGTATTAGTGTGGAAAAAACACTTTTTGCACTTGTGATAGTGTTGAAAAACCACTTTTCGCACTTGTGTTTGTGTTGAAAAACCACTTTTCGCACTTGTGTTGGTGCAGGAAACCACTTTTGCACTTGCATTAGTGTGGAAAAACCACTTTTTGCACTTGTGTTAGTGTTGAAAAACCACTTTCGCACTTGTGTTGGTGCAGGAAACCACTTTTGCACTTGTATTGGTGTGGAAAAAACACTTTTTGCACATGTGATATTGTTGAAAAACCACTTTTCACACTTGTGTTAGTGTTGAAAAACCACTTTTCGCACTTGTGTTGGTGCAGGAAACCACTTTTGCACTTGTATTAGTGTGGAAAAAACACTTTTTGCACTTGTGATAGTGTTGAAAAACCACTTTTCGCACTTGTGTTAGTGTTGAAAAACCACGTTTCGCACTTGTGTTGGTGCAGGAAACCACTTTTGCACTTGTATTAGTGTGGAAAAAACACTTTTTGCACTTGTGATAGTGTTGAAAAACCACTTTTCGCACTTGTGTTAGTGTTGAAAAACCACTTTTTGCACTTGTGTTGGTGCAGGAAACCACTTTTGCACTTGTATTAAGGTGGAAAAAACACTTTTCGCACTTGTGTTAGTGTTGAAAAACCACTTTTCGCACTTGGGTTAGTGTTGAAAAACCACTTTTCGCACTTGTGTTGGTGCAGTAAACCACTTTTGCACTTGTATTAGTGTGGAAAAAACACTTTTTGCACTTGTGATAGTGTTGAAAAACCACTTTTCGCACTTGTGTTAGTGTTGAAAAACCACTTTTCGCACTTGTGTTGGTGCAGGAAACCACTTTTGCACTTGTATTAGTGTGGAAAAAACACTTTTTGCACTTGTGATAGTGTTGAAAAACCACTTTTCGCACTTGTGTTAGTGTTGAAAAACCACTTTTCGCACTTGTGTTGGTGCAGGAAACCACTTTTGCACTTGTATTAGTGTTGAAAAACCACTTTTCGCACTTGTGTTAGTGTTGAAAAACCACTTTTCGCACTTGTGTTGGTGCAGGAAACCACTTTTGCACTTGTATTAGTGTGGAAAAACACTTTTTGCACTTGTGATAATGTTGAAAAACCACTTTTCGCACTTGTGTTAGTGTTGAAAAAACACTTTTCCCACTTCTGTTAGTGTTGAAAAACCACTTTTCGCACTTGTGTTGGTGCAGGAAATCACTTTTGCACTTGTATTAGTGTGGAAAAAACACTTTTTGCACTTCTGTTAGTGTTGAAAAACCTCGTTTCGCACTTGTGCTCGTGCAGGAAATCACTTTTGCACTTGTATTAGTGTGGAAAAAACACTTTTTGCACTTGTGATAGTGTTGAAAAACCACTTTTCGCACTTGTGTTAGTGTTGAAAAACTACTTTTCGCACTTGTGTTGGTGCAGGAAACCACTTTTGCACTTGTATTAGTGTGGAAAAACCACTTTTCGCACTTGTGTTGGTGCAGGAAACCACTTTTGCACTTGTATTAGTGTGGAAAAACCACTTTTTGCACTTGTGTTAGTGTTGAAAAACCACTTTTCGCACTTGTGTTAGTGTTGAAAAACCACTTTTCGCACTTGTGTTGGTGCAGGAAACCACTTTTGCACTTGTATTAGTGTGGAAAAACCACTTTTCGCACTTGTGTTAGTGTTGAAAAACCACTTTCGCACTTGTGTTGGTGCAAGAAACCACTTTTGCACTTGTATTGGTGTGGAAAAAACACTTTTTGCACTTGTGATAGTGTTGAAAAACCACTTTTCGCACTTGTGTTAGTGTTGAAAAACCACTTTTCGCACTTGTGTTAGTGTTGAAAAACCACTTTTCGCACTTGTGTTGGTGCAGGAAGCCACTTTTGCACTTGTATTAGTGTGGAAAAAACACTTTGCACTTGTAATAGTGTTGAAAAACCACTTTTCGCCATTGTGTTAGTGTTGAAAAACCACTTTTCGCACTTGTGTTAGTGTTGAAAAACCACGTTTCGCACTTGTCTTGGCGCAGGAAACCACTTTTGCACTTGTATTAGTGTGGAAAAAACACTTTTCTGCACTTGTGATAGTGTTGAAAAACCACTTTTCGCACTTGTGTTAGTGTTGAAAAACCACTTTTTGCACTTGTGTTGGTGCAGGAAACCACTTTTGCACTTGTATTAGTGTGGAAAAACCACTTTTCGCACTTGTGTTAGTGTTGAAAAAACACTTTTCGCACTTGTGTTGGTGCAGGAAACCACTTTTGCACTTGTGCCTTAGGACATATCCCCTTAGGACATACCGACGGGAGAGATATGTGCATTCCAGAAGTTTGGTACGATTTCACAAAGTGAAAAACCACTTTTCGCACTTGTGTTGGTGCAGGAAACCACTTTTGCACTTGTATTAGTGTGGAAAAAAGACTTTTTGCACTTGTGATAGTGTTGAAAAACCACTTTTCGCACTTGTGTTAGTGTTGAAAAACCACTTTTCGCACTTGTGTTAGTGTTGAAAAACCACTTTTCGCACTTGTGTTGGTGCAGGAAGCCACTTTTGCACTTGTATTAGTGTGGAAAAAACACTTTGCACTTGTAATAGTGTTGAAAAACCACTTTTCGCCATTGTGTTAGTGTTGAAAAACCACTTTTCGCACTTGTGTTAGTGTTGAAAAACCACGTTTCGCACTTGTCTTGGCGCAGGAAACCACTTTTGCACTTGTATTAGTGTGGAAAAAACACTTTTCTGCACTTGTGATAGTGTTGAAAAACCACTTTTCGCACTTGTGTTAGTGTTGAAAAACCACTTTTTGCACTTGTGTTGGTGCAGGAAACCACTTTTGCACTTGTATTAAGGTGGAAAAAACACTTTTCGCACTTGTGTTAGTGTTGAAAAACCACTCTTCGCTCTTGGGTTAGTGTTGAAAAACCACTTTTCGCACTTGTGTTGGTGCAGGAAACCACTTTTGCACTTGTACTAGTGTGGAAAAAACACTTTTTGCACTTGTGATAGTGTTGAAAAACCACTTTTCGCACTTGTGTTTGTGTTGAAAAACCACTTTTCGCACTTGTGTTGGTGCAGGAAACCACTTTTGCACTTGTATTAGTGTGGAAAAACCACTTTTTGCACTTGTGTTAGTGTTGAAAAACCACTTTCGCACTTGTGTTGGTGCAGGAAACCACTTTTGCACTTGTATTGGTGTGGAAAAAACACTTTTTGCACTTGTGATATTGTTGAAAAACCACTTTTCGCACTTGTGTTAGTGTTGAAAAACCACTTTTCGCACTTGTGTTGGTGCAGGAAACCACTTTTGCACTTGTATTAGTGTGGAAAAAACACTTTTTGCACTTGTGATAGTGTTGAAAAACCACTTTTCGCACTTGTGTTAGTGTTGAAAAACCACGTTTCGCACTTGTGTTGGTGCAGGAAACCACTTTTGCACTTGTATTAGTGTGGAAAAAACACTTTTTGCACTTGTGATAGTGTTGAAAAACCACTTTTCGCACTTGTGTTAGTGTTGAAAAACCACTTTTTGCACTTGTGTTGGTGCAGGAAACCACTTTTGCACTTGTATTAAGGTGGAAAAAACACTTTTCGCACTTGTGTTAGTGTTGAAAAACCACTTTTCGCACTTGGGTTAGTGTTGAAAAACCACTTTTCGCACTTGTGTTGGTGCAGGAAACCACTTTTGCACTTGTATTAGTGTGGAAAAAACACTTTTTGCACTTGTGATAGTGTTGAAAAACCACTTTTCGCACTTGTGTTAGTGTTGAAAAACCACTTTTCGCACTTGTGTTGGTGCAGAAAACCACTTTTGCATTTGTATTAGTGTGGAAAAAACACTTTTTGCACTTGTGATAGTGTTGAAAAACCATTTTTCGCACTTGTGTTAGTGTTGAAAAACCACTTTTCGCACTTGTGTTAGTGTTGAAAAACCACTTTTCGCACTTGTGTTGGTGCAGGAAACCACTTTTGCACTTGTATTAGTGTGGAAAAAACACTTTTTGCACTTGTGATAGTGTTGAAAAACCACTTTTCGTACTTGTGTTAGTGTTGAAAAACCACTTTTCGCACTTGTGTTAGTGTTGAAAAACCACTTTTCGCACTTGTGTTGGTGCAGGAAACCACTTTTGCACTTGTATTAGTGTGGAAAAAACACTTTTTGCACTTGTGATAGTGTTGAAAAACCACTTTTCGCACTTGTGTTAGTGTTGAAAAACCACTTTTCGCACTTGTGTTAGTGTTGAAAAACCACTTTTCGCACTTGTGTTGGTGCAGGAAACCACTTTTGCACTTGTATTAGTGTGGAAAAACACTTTTTGCACTTGTGATAATGTTGAAAAACCACTTTTCGCACTTGTGTTAGTGTTGAAAAAACACTTTTCCCACTTCTGTTAGTGTTGAAAAACCACTTTTCGCACTTGTGTTGGTGCAGGAAACCACTTTTGCACTTGTATTAGTGGGGAAAAAACACTTTTTGCACTTCTGTTAGTGTTGAAAAACCTCGTTTCGCACTTGTGCTGGTGCAGGAAACCACTTTTGCACTTGTATTAGTGTGGAAAAAACACTTTTTGCACTTGTGATAGTGTTGAAAAACCACTTTTCACACTTGTGTTAGTGTTGAAAAACTACTTTTCGCACTTGTGTTGGTGCAGGAAACCACTTTTGCACTTGTATTAGTGTGGAAAAACCACTTTTTGCACTTGTGTTGGTGCAGGAAACCACTTTTGCACTTGTATTAGTGTGGAAAAACCACTTTTTGCACTTGTGTTAGTGTTGAAAAACCACTTTTCGCACTTGTGTTAGTGTTGAAAAACCACTTTTCGCACTTGTATTGGTGCAGGAAACCACTTTTGCACTTGTATTAGTGTGGAAAAACCACTTTTCGCACTTGTGTTAGTGTTGAAAAACCACTTTCGCACTTGTGTTGGTGCAAGAAACCACTTTTGCACTTGTATTGGTGTGGAAAAAACACTTTTTGCACTTGTGATAGTGTTGAAAAACCACTTTTCGCACTTGTGTTAGTGTTGAAAAACCACTTTTCGCACTTGTGTTCGTGTTGAAAAACCACTTTTCGCACTTGTGTTGGTGCAGGAAGCCACTTTTGCACTTGTATTAGTGTGGAAAAAACACTTTGCACTTGTGATAGTGTTGAAAAACCACTTTTCGCACTTGTGTTAGTGTTGAAAAACCACTTTTCGCACTTGTGTTAGTGTTGAAAAACCACGTTTCGCACTTGTCTTGGCGCAGGAAACCACTTTTGCACTTGTATTAGTGTGGAAAAAACACTTTTTGCACTTGTGATAGTGTTGAAAAACCACTTTTCGCACTTGTGTTAGTGTTGAAAAACCACTTTTTGCACTTGTGTTGGTGCAGGAAACCACTTTTGCACTTGTATTAAGGTGGAAAAAACACTTTTCGCACTTGTGTTAGTGTTGAAAAACCACGCTTCGCACTTGGGTTAGTGTTGAAAAACCACTTTTCGCACTTGTGTTGGTGCAGGAAACCACTTTTGCACTTGTATTAGTGTGGAAAAAACACTTTTTGCACTTGTGATAGTGTTGAAAAACCACTTTTCGCACTTGTGTTTGTGTTGAAAAACCACTTTTCGCACTTGTGTTGGTGCAGGAAACCACTTTTGCACTTGCATTAGTGTGGAAAAACCACTTTTTGCACTTGTGTTAGTGTTGAAAAACCACTTTCGCACTTGTGTTGGTGCAGGAAACCACTTTTGCACTTGTATTGGTGTGGAAAAAACACTTTTTGCACATGTGATATTGTTGAAAAACCACTTTTCACACTTGTGTTAGTGTTGAAAAACCACTTTTCGCACTTGTGTTGGTGCAGGAAACCACTTTTGCACTTGTATTAGTGTGGAAAAAACACTTTTTGCACTTGTGATAGTGTTGAAAAACCACTTTTCGCACTTGTGTTAGTGTTGAAAAACCACGTTTCGCACTTGTGTTGGTGCAGGAAACCACTTTTGCACTTGTATTAGTGTGGAAAAAACACTTTTTGCACTTGTGATAGTGTTGAAAAACCACTTTTCGCACTTGTGTTAGTGTTGAAAAACCACTTTTTGCACTTGTGTTGGTGCAGGAAACCACTTTTGCACTTGTATTAAGGTGGAAAAAACACTTTTCGCACTTGTGTTAGTGTTGAAAAACCACTTTTCGCACTTGGGTTAGTGTTGAAAAACCACTTTTCGCACTTGTGTTGGTGCAGTAAACCACTTTTGCACTTGTATTAGTGTGGAAAAAACACTTTTTGCACTTGTGATAGTGTTGAAAAACCACTTTTCGCACTTGTGTTAGTGTTGAAAAACCACTTTTCGCACTTGTGTTGGTGCAGGAAACCACTTTTGCACTTGTATTAGTGTGGAAAAAACACTTTTTGCACTTGTGATAGTGTTGAAAAACCACTTTTCGCACTTGTGTTAGTGTTGAAAAACCACTTTTCGCACTTGTGTTGGTGCAGGAAACCACTTTTGCACTTGTATTAGTGTTGAAAAACCACTTTTCGCACTTGTGTTAGTGTTGAAAAACCACTTTTCGCACTTGTGTTGGTGCAGGAAACCACTTTTGCACTTGTATTAGTGTGGAAAAACACTTTTTGCACTTGTGATAATGTTGAAAAACCACTTTTCGCACTTGTGTTAGTGTTGAAAAAACACTTTTCCCACTTCTGTTAGTGTTGAAAAACCACTTTTCGCACTTGTGTTGGTGCAGGAAATCACTTTTGCACTTGTATTAGTGTGGAAAAAACACTTTTTGCACTTCTGTTAGTGTTGAAAAACCTCGTTTCGCACTTGTGCTCGTGCAGGAAATCACTTTTGCACTTGTATTAGTGTGGAAAAAACACTTTTTGCACTTGTGATAGTGTTGAAAAACCACTTTTCGCACTTGTGTTAGTGTTGAAAAACTACTTTTCGCACTTGTGTTGCTGCAGGAAACCACTTTTGCACTTGTATTAGTGTGGAAAAACCACTTTTCGCACTTGTGTTGGTGCAGGAAACCACTTTTGCACTTGTATTAGTGTGGAAAAACCACTTTTTGCACTTGTGTTAGTGTTGAAAAACCACTTTTCGCACTTGTGTTAGTGTTGAAAAACCACTTTTCGCACTTGTGTTGGTGCAGGAAACCACTTTTGCACTTGTATTAGTGTGGAAAAACCACTTTTCGCACTTGTGTTAGTGTTGAAAAACCACTTTCGCACTTGTGTTGGTGCAAGAAACCACTTTTGCACTTGTATTGGTGTGGAAAAAACACTTTTTGCACTTGTGATAGTGTTGAAAAACCACTTTTCGCACTTGTGTTAGTGTTGAAAAACCACTTTTCGCACTTGTGTTAGTGTTGAAAAACCACTTTTCGCACTTGTGTTGGTGCAGGAAGCCACTTTTGCACTTGTATTAGTGTGGAAAAAACACTTTGCACTTGTAATAGTGTTGAAAAACCACTTTTCGCCATTGTGTTAGTGTTGAAAAACCACTTTTCGCACTTGTGTTAGTGTTGAAAAACCACGTTTCGCACTTGTCTTGGCGCAGGAAACCACTTTTGCACTTGTATTAGTGTGGAAAAAACACTTTTTGCACTTGTGATAGTGTTGAAAAACCACTTTTCGCACTTGTGTTAGTGTTGAAAAACCACTTTTTGCACTTGTGTTGGTGCAGGAAACCACTTTTGCACTTGTATTAAGGTGGAAAAAACACTTTTCGCACTTGTGTTAGTGTTGAAAAACCACTCTTCGCTCTTGGGTTAGTGTTGAAAAACCACTTTTCGCACTTGTGTTGGTGCAGGAAACCACTTTTGCATTTGTACTAGTGTGGAAAAAACACTTTTTGCACTTGTGATAGTGTTGAAAAACCACTTTTCGCACTTGTGTTTGTGTTGAAAAACCACTTTTCGCACCTGTGTTGGTGCAGGAAACCACTTTTGCACTTGTATTAGTGTGGAAAAACCACTTTTTGCACTTGTGTTAGTGTTGAAAAACCACTTTCGCACTTGTGTTGGTGCAGGAAACCACTTTTGCACTTGTATTGGTGTGGAAAAAACACTTTTTGCACTTGTGATATTGTTGAAAAACCACTTTTCGCACTTGTGTTAGTGTTGAAAAACCACTTTTCGCACTTGTGTTGGTGCAGGAAACCACTTTTGCACTTGTATTAGTGTGGAAAAAACACTTTTTGCACTTGTGATAGTGTTGAAAAACCACTTTTCGCACTTGTGTTAGTGTTGAAAAACCACGTTTCGCACTTGTGTTGGTGCAGGAAACCACTTTTGCACTTGTATTAGTGTGGAAAAAACACTTTTTGCACTTGTGATAGTGTTGAAAAACCACTTTTCGCACTTGTGTTAGTGTTGAAAAACCACTTTTTGCACTTGTGTTGGTGCAGGAAACCACTTTTGCACTTGTATTAAGGTGGAAAAAACACTTTTCGCACTTGTGTTAGTGTTGAAAAACCACTTTTTGCACTTGGGTTAGTGTTGAAAAACCACTTTTCGCACTTGTGTTGGTACAGGAAACCACTTTTGCACTTGTATTAGTGTGGAAAAAACACTTTTTGCACTTGTGATAGTGTTGAAAAACCACTTTTCGCACTTGCGTTAGTGTTGAAAAACCACTTTTCGCACTTGTGTTGGTGCAGAAAACCACTTTTGCATTTGTATTAGTGTGGAAAAAACACTTTTTGCACTTGTGATAGTGTTGAAAAACCATTTTTCGCACTTGTGTTAGTGTTGAAAAACCACTTTTCGCACTTGTGTTAGTGTTGAAAAACCACTTTTCGCACTTGTGTTGGTGCAGGAAACCACTTTTACACTTGTATTAGTGTGGAAAAAACACTTTTTGCACTTGTGATAGTGTTGAAAAACCACTTTTCGCACTTGTGTTAGTGTTGAAAAACCACTTTTCGCACTTGTGTTAGTGTTGAAAAACCACTTTTCGCACTTGTGTTGGTGCAGGAAACCACTTTTGCACTTGTATTAGTGTGGAAAAAACACTTTTTGCACTTGTGATAGTGTTGAAAAACCACTTTTCGCACTTGTGTTAGTGTTGAAAAACCACTTTTCGCACTTGTGTTAGTGTTGAAAAACCACTTTTCGCACTTGTGTCGGTGCAGGAAACCACTTTTGCACTTGTATTAGTGTGGAAAAACACTTTTTGCACTTGTGATAATGTTGAAAAACCACTTTTCGCACTTGTGTTAGTGTTGAAAAAACACTTTTCCCACTTCTGTTAGTGTTGAAAAACCACTTTTCGCACTTGTGTTGGTGCAGGAAACCACTTTTGCACTTGTATTAGTGTGGAAAAAACACTTTTTGCACTTCTGTTAGTGTTGAAAAACCTCGTTTCGCACTTGTGCTGGTGCAGGAAACCACTTTTGCACTTGTATTAGTGTGGAAAAACACTTTTTGCACTTGTGATAGTGTTGAAAAACCACTTTTCGCACTTGTGTTAGTGTTGAAAAACTACTTTTCGCACTTGTGTTGGTGCAGGAAACCACTTTTGCACTTGTATTAGTGTGGAAAAACCACTTTTTGCACTTGTGTTGGTGCAGGAAACCACTTTTGCACTTGTAGTAGTGTGGAAAAACCACTTTTTGCACTTGTGTTAGTGTTGAAAAACCACTTTTCGCACTTGTGTTAGTGTTGAAAAACCACTTTTCGCACTTGTATTGGTGCAGGAAACCACTTTTGCACTTGTATTAGTGTGGAAAAACCACTTTTCGCACTTGTGTTAGTGTTGAAAAACCACTTTCGCACTTGTGTTGGTGCAAGAAACCACTTTTGCACTTGTATTGGTGTGGAAAAAACACTTTTTGCACTTGTGATAGTGTTGAAAAACCACTTTTCGCACTTGTGTTAGTGTTGAAAAACCACTTTTCGCACTTGTGTTCGTGTTGAAAAACCACTTTTCGCACTTGTGTTGGTGCAGGAAGCCACTTTTGCACTTGTATTAGTGTGGAAAAAACACTTTGCACTTGGGTTAGTGTTGAAAAACCACTTTTCGCACTTGTGTTGGTGCAGTAAACCACTTTTGCACTTGTATTAGTGTGGAAAAAACACTTTTTGCACTTGTGATAGTGTTGAAAAACCACTTTTCGCACTTGTGTTAGTGTTGAAAAACCACTTTTCGCACTTGTGTTGGTGCAGGAAACCACTTTTGCACTTGTATTAGTGTGGAAAAAACACTTTTTGCACTTGTGATAGTGTTGAAAAACCACTTTTCGCACTTGTGTTAGTGTTGAAAAACCACTTTTCGCACTTGTGTTGGTGCAGGAAACCACTTTTGCACTTGTATTAGTGTTGAAAAACCACTTTTCGCACTTGTGTTAGTGTTGAAAAACCACTTTTCGCACTTGTGTTGGTGCAGGAAACCACTTTTGCACTTGTATTAGTGTGGAAAAACACTTTTTGCACTTGTGATAATGTTGAAAAACCACTTTTCGCACTTGTGTTAGTGTTGAAAAAACACTTTTCCCACTTCTGTTAGTGTTGAAAAACCACTTTTCGCACTTGTGTTGGTGCAGGAAATCACTTTTGCACTTGTATTAGTGTGGAAAAAACACTTTTTGCACTTCTGTTAGTGTTGAAAAACCTCGTTTCGCACTTGTGCTCGTGCAGGAAATCACTTTTGCACTTGTATTAGTGTGGAAAAAACACTTTTTGCACTTGTGATAGTGTTGAAAAACCACTTTTCGCACTTGTGTTAGTGTTGAAAAACTACTTTTCGCACTTGTGTTGGTGCAGGAAACCACTTTTGCACTTGTATTAGTGTGGAAAAACCACTTTTCGCACTTGTGTTGGTGCAGGAAACCACTTTTGCACTTGTATTAGTGTGGAAAAACCACTTTTTGCACTTGTGTTAGTGTTGAAAAACCACTTTTCGCACTTGTGTTAGTGTTGAAAAACCACTTTTCGCACTTGTGTTGGTGCAGGAAACCACTTTTGCACTTGTATTAGTGTGGAAAAACCACTTTTCGCACTTGTGTTAGTGTTGAAAAACCACTTTCGCACTTGTGTTGGTGCAAGAAACCACTTTTGCACTTGTATTGTTGTGGAAAAAACACTTTTTGCACTTGTGATAGTGTTGAAAAACCACTTTTCGCACTTGTGTTAGTGTTGAAAAACCACTTTTCGCACTTGTGTTAGTGTTGAAAAACCACTTTTCGCACTTGTGTTGGTGCAGGAAGCCACTTTTGCACTTGTATTAGTGTGGAAAAAACACTTTGCACTTGTAATAGTGTTGAAAAACCACTTTTCGCCATTGTGTTAGTGTTGAAAAACCACTTTTCGCACTTGTGTTAGTGTTGAAAAACCACGTTTCGCACTTGTCTTGGTGCAGGAAACCACTTTTGCACTTGTATTAGTGTGGAAAAAACACTTTTTGCACTTGTGATAGTGTTGAAAAACCACTTTTCGCACTTGTGTTAGTGTTGAAAAACCACTTTTTGCACTTGTGTTGGTGCAGGAAACCACTTTTGCACTTGTATTAAGGTGGAAAAAACACTTTTCGCACTTGTGTTAGTGTTGAAAAACCACTCTTCGCTCTTGGGTTAGTGTTGAAAAACCACTTTTCGCACTTGGTTGGTATCTGTTGTGTGCAGGAAACCACTTTTGCATTTGTACTAGTGTGGAAAAAACACTTTTTGCACTTGTGATAGTGTTGAAAAACCACTTTTCGCACTTGTGTTTGTGTTGAAAAACCACTTTTCGCACCTGTGTTGGTGCAGGAAACCACTTTTGCACTTGTATTAGTGTGGAAAAACCACTTTTTGCACTTGTGTTAGTGTTGAAAAACCACTTTCGCACTTGTGTTGGTGCAGGAAACCACTTTTGCACTTGTATTGGTGTGGAAAAAACACTTTTTGCACTTGTGATATTGTTGAAAAACCACTTTTCGCACTTGTGTTAGTGTTGAAAAACCACTTTTCGCACTTGTGTTGGTGCAGGAAACCACTTTTGCACTTGTATTAGTGTGGAAAAAACACTTTTTGCACTTGTGATAGTGTTGAAAAACCACTTTTCGCACTTGTGTTAGTGTTGAAAAACCACGTTTCGCACTTGTGTTGGTGCAGGAAACCACTTTTGCACTTGTATTAGTGTGGAAAAAACACTTTTTGCACTTGTGATAGTGTTGAAAAACCACTTTTCGCACTTGTGTTAGTGTTGAAAAACCACTTTTTGCACTTGTGTTGGTGCAGGAAACCACTTTTGCACTTGTATTAAGGTGGAAAAAAACACTTTTCGCACTTGTGTTAGTGTTGAAAAACCACTTTTTGCACTTGGGTTAGTGTGAAAAACCACTTTTCGCACTTGTGTTGGTGCAGGAAACCACTTTTGCACTTGTATTAGTGTGGAAAAAACACTTTTTGCACTTGTGATAGTGTTGAAAAACCACTTTTCGCACTTGCGTTAGTGTTGAAAAACCACTTTTCGCACTTGTGTTGGTGCAGAAAACCACTTTTGCATTTGTATTAGTGTGGAAAAAACACTTTTTGCACTTGTGATAGTGTTGAAAAACCATTTTTCGCACTTGTGTTAGTGTTGAAAAACCACTTTTCGCACTTGTGTTAGTGTTGAAAAACCACTTTTCGCACTTGTGTTGGTGCAGGAAACCACTTTTACACTTGTATTAGTGTGGAAAAAACACTTTTTGCACTTGTGATAGTGTTGAAAAACCACTTTTCGCACTTGTGTTAGTGTTGAAAAACCACTTTTCGCACTTGTGTTAGTGTTGAAAAACCACTTTTCGCACTTGTGTTGGTGCAGGAAACCACTTTTGCACTTGCATTAGTGTGGAAAAAACACTTTTTGCACTTGTGATAGTGTTGAAAAACCACTTTTCGCACTTGTGTTAGTGTTGAAAAACCACTTTTCGCACTTGTGTTAGTGTTGAAAAACCACTTTTCGCACTTGTGTTGGTGCAGGAAACCACTTTTGCACTTGTATTAGTGTGGAAAAACACTTTTTGCACTTGTGATAATGTTGAAAAACCACTTTTCGCACCTGTGTTAGTGTTGAAAAAACACTTTTCCCACTTCTGTTAGTGTTGAAAAACCACTTTTCGCACTTGTGTTGGTGCAGGAAACCACTTTTGCACTTGTATTAGTGTGGAAAAAACACTTTTTGCACTTCTGTTAGTGTTGAAAAACCTCGTTTCGCACTTGTGCTGGTGCAGGAAACCACTTTTGCACTTGTATTAGTGTGGAAAAACACTTTTTGCACTTGTGATAGTGTTGAAAAACCACTTTTCGCACTTGTGTTAGTGTTGAAAAACTACTTTTCGCACTTGTGTTGGTGCAGGAAACCACTTTTGCACTTGTATTAGTGTGGAAAAACCACTTTTTGCACTTGTGTTGGTGCAGGAAACCACTTTTGCACTTGTAGTAGTGTGGAAAAACCACTTTTTGCACTTGTGTTAGTGTTGAAAAACCACTTTTCGCACTTGTGTTAGTGTTGAAAAACCACTTTTCGCACTTGTATTGGTGCAGGAAACCACTTTTGCACTTGTATTAGTGTGGAAAAACCACTTTTCGCACTTGTGTTAGTGTTGAAAAACCACTTTCGCACTTGTGTTGGTGCAAGAAACCACTTTTGCACTTGTATTGGTGTGGAAAAAACACTTTTTGCACTTGTGATAGTGTTGAAAAACCACTTTTCGCACTTGTGTTAGTGTTGAAAAACCACTTTTCGCACTTGTGTTCGTGTTGAAAAACCACTTTTCGCACTTCTGTTGGTGCAGGAAGCCACTTTTGCACTTGTATTAGTGTGGAAAAAACACTTTGCACTTGTGATAGTGTTGAAAAACCACTTTTCGCACTTGTGTTAGTGTTGAAAAACCACTTTTCGCACTTGTGTTAGTGTTGAAAAACCACGTTTCGCACTTGTCTTGGCGCAGGAAACCACTTTTGCACTTGTATTAGTGTGGAAAAAACACTTTTTGCACTGTGATAGTGTTGAAAAACCACTTTTCGCACTTGTGTTAGTGTTGAAAAACCACTTTTTGCACTTGTGTTGGTGCAGGAAACCACTTTTGCACTTGTATTAAGGTGGAAAAAAACACTTTTTGCACTTGTGTTAGTGTTGAAAAACCACTCTTCGCACTTGGGTTAGTATTGAAAAACCACTTTTCGCACTTGTGTTGGTGCAGGAAACCACTTTTGCACTTGTATTAGTGTGGAAAAAACACTTTTTGCACTTGTGATAGTGTTGAAAAACCACTTTTCGCACTTGTGTTTGTGTTGAAAAACCACTTTTCGCACTTGTGTTGGTGCAGGAAACCACTTTTGCACTTGTATTAGTGTGGAAAAACCACTTTTTGCACTTGTGTTAGTGTTGAAAAACCACTTTCGCACTTGTGTTGGTGCAGGAAACCACTTTTGCACTTGTATTGGTGTGGAAAAAACACTTTTTGCACTTGTGATATTGTTGAAAAACCCACTTTTCGCACTTGTGTTAGTGTTGAAAAACCACTTTTCGCACTTGTGTTGGTGCAGGAAACCACTTTTGCACTTGTATTAGTGTGGAAAAAACACTTTTTGCACTTGTGATAGTGTTGAAAAACCACTTTTCGCACTTGTGTTAGTGTTGAAAAAACCACGTTTCGCACTTGTATTGTGCAGGAACCACTTTTGCACTTGTATGAGTGTGGAAAAAACACTTTTTGCACTTGTGATAGTGTTGAAAAACCACTTTTCGCACTTGTGTTAGTGTTGAAAAACCACTTTTTGCACTTGTGTTGGTGCAGGAAACCACTTTTGCACTTGTATTCAGGTGGAAAAAACACTTTTCGCACTTGTGTTAGTGTTGAAAAACCACTTTTCGCACTTGGGTTAGTGTTGAAAAACCACTTTTCGCACTTGTGTTGGTGCAGGAAACCACTTTTGCACTTGTATTAGTGTGAAAAAACACTTTTTGCACTTGTGATAGTGTTGAAAAACCACTTTTCGCACTTGTGGTTAGTGTTGAAAAACCACTTTTCGCACTTGTGTTGTGCAGGAAACCACTTTTGCACTTGTATTAGTGTGGAAAAACCACTTTTCGCACTTGTGTTAGTGTTGAAAAACCACTTTTCGCACTTGTGTTAGTGTTGAAAAACCACTTTTCGCACTTGTGTTGGTGCAGGAAACCACTTTTACACTTGTATTAGTGTGGAAAAAACACTTTTGCACTTGCGATAGTGTTGAAAAACCACTTTTCGCACTTGTGTAGTGTTGAAAAACCACTTTTCGCACTTGTGTTGGTGCAGGAAACCACTTTTGCACTTGTATTAGTGTGGAAAAAACACTTTTTGCACTTGTATTAGTGTGGAAAAACCACTTTTTGCACTTGTGATAGTGTTGAAAAACCACTTTTCGCACTAGTGTTAGTGTTGAAAAACCACTTTTCGCACTTGTGTTGGTGCAGGAAACCACTTTTGCACTTGTATTAGTGTGGAAAAACCACTTTTGCACTTGTGTTAGTGTTGAAAAACCACTTTTCGCACTTGTGTTAGTGTTGAAAAACCACTTTTCGCACTTGTGTTAGTGTTGAAAAACCACTTTTCGCACTTGTGTTGGTGCAGGAAACCACGTTTGCACTTGTATTAGTGTGGAAAAACCACTTTTCGCACTTGTGTAGTGTTGAAAAACCACTTTTCACACTTGTGTTAGTGTTTAAAACCACTTTTCGCACTTGTGTTGGTGCAGGAAACCACTTTTGCACTTGTATTAGTGTGGAAAAAACACTTTTTGCACTTGTGATAGTGTTGAAAACCACTTTTTGCACTTGTGTCAGTGTTGAAAAACACTTTTCGCACTTGTGTTAGTGTTGAAAAACCACTTTTCACACTTGTGTTGGTGCAGAAAACCACTTTTGCATTGTATTAGTGTGGAAAAAACACTTTTTGCACTTGTGATAGTGTTGAAAAACCACTTTTCGCACTTGTGTTAGTGTTGAAAAACCACTTTTCGCACTTGTGTTCGTGTTGAAAAACCACTTTTCGCACATGTATTGGTGCAGGAAACCACTTTTGCACTTGTATTAGTGTGGAAAAACCACTTTTCGCACTTGTGTTAGTGTTGAAAAACCACTTTCGCACTTGTGTTGGTGCAAGAAACCACTTTTGCACTTGTATTGGTGTGGAAAAAACACTTTTTGCACTTGTGATAGTGTTGAAAAACCACTTTTCGCACTTGTGTTAGTGTTGAAAACCACTTTTCGCACTTGTGTTCGTGTTGAAAAACCACTTTTCGCACTTGTGTTGGTGCAGGAAGCCACTTTTGCACTTGTATTAGTGTGGAAAAAACATTTGCACTTGTGATAGTGTTGAAAAACCACTTTTCGCACTTGTGTTAGTGTTGAAAAACCACTTTTCGCACTTGTGTTAGTGTTGAAAAACCACGTTTTCGCACTTGTCTTGGCGCAGGAAACCACTTTTGCACTTGTATTAGTGTGGAAAAAACACTTTTGCACTTGTGATAGTGTTGAAAAACCACTTTTCGCACTTGTGTTAGTGTTGAAAAACACTTTTTGCACTTGTGTTGGTGCAGGAAACCACTTTTGCACTTGTATTAAGGTGGAAAAAACACTTTTCGCAC
Organism: Myxine glutinosa; assembly: GCF_964187855.1. NCBI lineage: Eukaryota > Metazoa > Chordata > Myxini > Myxiniformes > Myxinidae > Myxine > Myxine glutinosa. Next base: position 5,079 of record NW_027616853.1, on the reverse strand, counting down.
TTGTGGTTAGTGTTGAAAAACCACTCTTCGCACTTGGGTTAGTATTGAAAAACCACTTTCGCACTTGTGTTGTGCAGGAAACCACTTTTGCACTTGTATTAGTGTGGAAAAAACACTTTTTGCACTTGTGATAGTGTTGAAAAACCACTTTTCGCACTTGTGTTTGTGTTGAAAAACCACTTTTCGCACTTGTGTTGGTGCAGGAAACCACTTTTGCACTTGTATTAGTGTGGAAAAACCACTTTTTGCACTTGTGTTAGTGTTGAAAAACCACTTTCGCACTTGTGTTGGTGCAGGAAACCACTTTTGCACTTGTATTGGTGTGGAAAAAACACTTTTTGCACTTGTGATATTGTTGAAAAACCACTTTTCGCACTTGTGTTAGTGTTGAAAAACCACTTTTCGCACTTGTGTTGGTGCAGGAAACCACTTTTGCACTTGTATTAGTGTGGAAAAAACACTTTTTGCACTTGTGATAGTGTTGAAAAACCACTTTTCGCACTTGTGTTAGTGTTGAAAAACCACGTTTCGCACTTGTATTGGTGCAGGAAACCACTTTTGCACTTGTATGAGTGTGGAAAAAACACTTTTTGCACTTGTGATAGTGTTGAAAAACCACTTTTCGCACTTGTGTTAGTGTTGAAAAACCACTTTTTGCACTTGTGTTGGTGCAGGAAACCACTTTTGCACTTGTATTCAGGTGGAAAAAACACTTTTCGCACTTGTGTTAGTGTTGAAAAACCACTTTTCGCACTTGGGTTAGTGTTGAAAAACCACTTTTCGCACTTGTGTTGGTGCAGGAAACCACTTTTGCACTTGTATTAGTGTGGAAAAAACACTTTTTGCACTTGTGATAGTGTTGAAAAACCACTTTTCGCACTTGTGTTAGTGTTGAAAAACCACTTTTCGCACTTGTGTTGGTGCAGGAAACCACTTTTGCACTTGTATTAGTGTGGAAAAACCACTTTTCGCACTTGTGTTAGTGTTGAAAAACCACTTTTCGCACTTGTGTTAGTGTTGAAAAACCACTTTCGCACTTGTGTTGGTGCAGGAAACCACTTTTACACTTGTATTAGTGTGGAAAAAACACTTTTTGCACTTGCGATAGTGTTGAAAAACCACTTTTCGCACTTGTGTTAGTGTTGAAAAACCACTTTTCGCACTTGTGTTGGTGCAGGAAACCACTTTTGCACTTGTATTAGTGTGGAAAAAACACTTTTTGCACTTGTATTAGTGTGGAAAAACCACTTTTTGCACTTGTGATAGTGTTGAAAAACCACTTTTCGCACTAGTGTTAGTGTTGAAAAACCACTTTTCGCACTTGTGTTGGTGCAGGAAACCACTTTTGCACTTGTATTAGTGTGGAAAAACCACTTTTTGCACTTGTGTTAGTGTTGAAAAACCACTTTTCGCACTTGTGTTAGTGTTGAAAAACCACTTTTCGCACTTGTGTTAGTGTTGAAAAACCACTTTTCGCACTTGTGTTGGTGCAGGAAACCACGTTTGCACTTGTATTAGTGTGGAAAAACCACTTTTCGCACTTGTGTTAGTGTTGAAAAACCACTTTTCACACTTGTGTTAGTGTTTAAAAACCACTTTTCGCACTTGTGTTGGTGCAGGAAACCACTTTTGCACTTGTATTAGTGTGGAAAAAACACTTTTTGCACTTGTGATAGTGTTGAAAACACTTTTTGCACTTGTGTTAGTGTTGAAAAACCACTTTTCGCACTTGTGTTAGTGTTGAAAAACCACTTTTCACACTTGTGTTGGTGCAGAAAACCACTTTTGCATTTGTATTAGTGTGGAAAAAACACTTTTTGCACTTGTGATAGTGTTGAAAAACCACTTTTCGCACTTGTGTTAGTGTTGAAAAACCACTTTTCGCACTTGTGTTCGTGTTGAAAAACACTTTCGCACTTGTGTTGGTGCAGGGAACATTTTGTCAAGCACCTCTTTTTTTTGCACTTGTATTAGTGTGGAAAAAACACTTTGCACTTGTGATAGTGTTGAAAAACCACTTTTCGCACTTGTGTTAGTGTTGAAAAACCACTTTTCGCACTTGTGTTAGTGTTGAAAACCACGTTTCGCACTTGTCTTGGCGCAGGAACCACTTTTGCACTTGTATTAGTGTGGAAAAAAACACTTTTGCACTTGTGATAGTGTTGAAAAACCACTTTTCGCACTTGTGTTAGTGTTGAAAAACCACTTTTTGCACTTGTGTTGGTGCAGGAAACCACTTTTGCACTTGTATTAAGGTGGAAAAAACACTTTTCGCACTTGTGTTAGTGTTGAAAAACCACTCTTCGCACTTGGGTTAGTATTGAAAAACCACTTTTCGCACTTGTGTTGGTGCAGGAAACCACTTTTGCACTTGTATTAGTGTGGAAAAAACACTTTTTGCACTTGTGATAGTGTTGAAAAACCACTTTTCGCACTTGTGTTTGTGTTGAAAAACCACTTTTCGCACTTGTGTTGGTGCAGGAAACCACTTTTTGCACTTGTATTAGTGTGGAAAAACCACTTTTTGCACTTGTGTTAGTGTTGAAAAACCACTTTCGCACTTGTGTTGGTGCAGGAAACCACTTTTGCACTTGTATTGGTGTGGAAAAAACACTTTTTGCACTTGTGATATTGTTGAAAAACCACTTTTCGCACTTGTGTTAGTGTTGAAAAACCACTTTTCGCACTTGTGTTGGTGCAGGAAACCACTTTTGCACTTGTATTAGTGTGGAAAAAAACACTTTTTGCACTTGTGATAGTGTTGAAAAACCACTTTTCGCACTTGTGTTAGTGTTGAAAAACCACGTTTTCGCACTTGTATTGGTGCAGGAAACACTTTTGCACTTGTATGAGTGTGGAAAAAACACTTTTTTGCACTTGTGATAGTGTTGAAAAACCACTTTTCGCACTTGTGTTAGTGTTGAAAAACCACTTTTTGCACTTGTGTTGGTGCAGGAAACCACTTTTGCACTTGTATTCAGGTGGAAAAAACACTTTTCGCACTTGTGTTAGTGTTGAAAAACACTTTTCGCACTTGGGTTAGTGTTGAAAAACCACTTTTCGCACTTGTGTTGGTGCAGGAAACCACTTTTGCACTTGTATTAGTGTGGAAAAAACACTTTTTGCACTTGTGATAGTGTTGAAAAACCACTTTTCGCACTTGTGTTAGTGTTGAAAACCACTTTTCGCACTTGTGTTGGTGCAGGAAACCACTTTTGCACTTGTATTAGTGTGGAAAAACCACTTTTCGCACTTGTGTTAGTGTTGAAAAACCACTTTCGCACTTGTGTTAGTGTTGAAAAACCACTTTTCCGCACTTGTGTTGGTGCAGGAAACCACTTTTACACTTGTATTAGTGTGGAAAAAACACTTTTTGCACTTGCGATAGTGTTGAAAAACCACTTTTCGCACTTGTGTTAGTGTTGAAAAACCACTTTTCGCACTTGTGTTGGTGCAGGAACCACTTTTGCACTTGTATTAGTGTGGAAAAACACTTTTTGCACTTGTATTAGTGTGGAAAAACCACTTTTTGCACTTGTGATAGTGTTGAAAACCACTTTTCGCACTAGTGTTAGTGTTGAAAAACCACTTTTCGCACTTGTGTTGGTGCAGGAAACCACTTTTGCACTTGTATTAGTGTGGAAAAACCACTTTTTGCACTTGTGTTAGTGTTGAAAAACCACTTTTCGCACTTGTGTTAGTGTTGAAAAACCACTTTTCGCACTTGTGTTAGTGTTGAAAAACCACTTTTCGCACTTGTGTTGGTGCAGGAAACCACGTTTGCACTTGTATTAGTGTGGAAAAACCACTTTTCGCACTTGTGTTAGTGTTGAAAAACCACTTTTCACACTTGTGTTAGTGTTTAAAAAACCACTTTTCGCACTTGTGTTGGTGCAGGAAATCACTTTTGCACTTGTATTAGTGTGGAAAAAACACTTTTTGCACTTGTGATAGTGTTGAAAAACCACTTTTTGCACTTGTGTTAGTGTTGAAAAACCACTTTTCGCACTTGTGTTAGTGTTGAAAAACCACTTTTCACACTTGTGTTGGTGCAGAAAACCACTTTTGCATTTGTATTAGTGTGGAAAAACACTTTTTGCACTTGTGATAGTGTTGAAAAACCACTTTTCGCACTTGTGTTAGTGTTGAAAAAACCACTTTTCGCACTTGTGTTCGTGTTGAAAAACCACTTTTCGCACTTGTGTTGGTGCAGGAAGCCACTTTTGCACTTGTATTAGTGTGGAAAAAACACTTTGCACTTGTGATAGTGTTGAAAAACCACTTTTCGCACTTGTGTTAGTGTTGAAAAACCACTTTTCGCACTTGTGTTAGTGTTGAAAAACCACGTTTCGCACTTGTCTTGGCGCAGGAAACCACTTTTGCACTTGTATTAGTGTGGAAAAAACACTTTTGCACTTGTGATAGTGCTGAAAAACCACTTTTCGCACTTGTGTTAGTGTTGAAAAACCACTTTTTGCACTTGTGTTGGTGCAGGAAACCACTTTTGCACTTGTATTAAGGTGGAAAAAACACTTTTCGCACTTGTGTTAGTGTTGAAAACCACTCTTCGCACTTGGGTTAGTATTGAAAAACCACTTTTCGCACTTGTGTTGTGCAGGAAACCACTTTTGCACTTGTATTAGTGTGAAAAAACACTTTTTGCACTTGTGATAGTGTTGAAAAACCACTTTTCGCACTTGTGTTTGTGTTGAAAAACCACTTTTCGCACTTGTGTTGGGCAGGAAACCACTTTTGCACTTGTATTAGTGTGGAAAAACCACTTTTTGCACTTGTGTTAGTGTTGAAAAACCACTTTCGCACTTGTGTTGGTGCAGGAAACCACTTTTGCACTTGTATTGGTGTGGAAAAAACACTTTTTGCACTTGTGATATTGTTGAAAAACCACTTTTCGCACTTGTGTTAGTGTTGAAAAACCACTTTTCGCACTTGTGTTGGTGCAGGAAACCACTTTTGCACTTGTATTAGTGTGGAAAAAACACTTTTTGCACTTGTGATAGTGTTGAAAAACCACTTTTCGCACTTGTGTAGTGTTGTTGTGAAGTTTGTGTTGAAAAACCA